>NC_091756.1:21603510-21888510 GCF_043380555.1 Nothobranchius furzeri
TACAGGTTTATGCTATTGTGTCTATTACAAAAACTGACTCTGGGTCTCTGTACAATAAATAGCTCAATCACACCGATAGGGCCTACTCTCGCGAGAAACTGTAAGGTTATATAATGTGGCAGTGGCCCGCCAGTTTTTGCTGTTCGCCTGCGAGCACGCCAAGTTAAGTCTAAGCTAGGAGGACAGAGTGACAAGACAATGGCTTCTAATCTTAAAAGAAAAACCAGAGAAGGGACGGATGAAGGTAAAGCAAAGCAACACCGGACACAAGTTTATCGTCCTGCGTGGGAGTTATTATAAAATTTATAATGTACGATAATTTGTACTGAAAAACGATAATTTAGGCCTCTCCATACGATATTGTGGGATTTTGGATCTGGCAACACTGCCGCGCACCTAGGAAAATTTCTAACCACGCGGACGGTCGGATGCGGAAAAACATGGCGGACCGGCAAGAACTAGTATGGCAGAGGTTGGTAAATACAGACATTTGTATGATTCAGCTCTCAGAGATCACCGTGATCAACATGTTGTTAATAATTCTTGGAGAGAAATAGCTCGCACTGTCGGAAAAGACGAGGACGCTGTTAAAAATGCTGGAATGCCATGTTGTAAACAGTGATTTCTACTTCTACTATGGTGTAGTGTTGGATGCATGCCGTAGAGCTCCATGCTGCCCCCTACAGTTTGGCAGAATATTGGCTCACCGCAGAGACGAGCCGCATGAACCATAAACGCTGTGAGTTGTGAAGCGCGTTCCATCCGCGAGCCGCATCACCAAGCGGAAAGTGAATGCACCAAGCATAAACCAAGTTTTACACCACAGAGCTAACTGACCATGTTAGCTAGGGGGAGCTGTTCATCCACGTGGCTCAGCCTTTAACAAAACCTGTCACAAATGTGTCAAAAATCCTAATTCTGGGTTATTCCAACAAACCTTTTGCATATTGTCTCACAGTTTTGCATCTCCAATTAGTCACAGGATCAGGCTTAGCGCGTGTTATCTAATAAAATTCACCTTTTTGAGCTCTATGGTTGTTTTGACCACCAACCAGCGCTCGATGCCCTCTGTGTGTTCCACCTCGATCACATTGTGACTGAGGTTTTTGCGAGTCATGTTCACAAGTCGCTTCTCACTCTGCAGGCAGACATAGAAAGGAAGGACAGGTATGTTTAAAGGTCTGCATGATGTGCTCTGTGTGTGGAACATCTGGACTTGCCTCATTGTAGATGGTGATGGAGCGCAAGCGGTGCAGAAAGAGCAGCAGGGAGGGGTGCACATCATGGAACAGGTTCCTGGTCTGATGGCTCTCAGAGCGCAGAGGAAGACTGATTTTGGTGGTCCAGCTGAGAAGAAAATTCCCCAAAGAATAAATGCATCAGAAACAACCCGAATGCACCGATCAATCAAACAAACTTTCCTCCAGGACAGTCCAACCTGTGCTGATGGAGCTCCTTCAGCCGGGGGTCCAGAGGCCTCTCCTCCTCAGCCCAGTGTGGGAGGATGTACCCCATGGGGCCGCAGGTCTTGTCAAAGCGCAAGTGGAAGCCGTTGGAATGGATCTCAGGACAGTCGGTCACCTTAAACACGGACTTGAAGCCGATGCCTTTTTGTCCTGGAAGAGACAGCATGAGTCGAACATGTTCTCACATCTCAATTAAAGACACAACTTTTGTTTTTGAACTACAGAGCCTGTTGTGATGTGTGGAACAGCTGATTGTGTGGTCTCTTTAAGACAGCCTAAGTCGTTTGTTAATGATGTCACAAGTGTGCGCCGCTAGCTACCTGCCCTGCAGAACGTGGGGGAAGCGTGTTGCAGGTGGACGCATTGACTGAAACGGGCTACATTTTCTTCTCTCAAACTCAGGTGACGTTATGGGTTGTGTGAGCTCGGCTTCTTTTTCATGTGTGACCAGCCATTCAGCCTGCCTTGTAAGGTTGTTGAAGAGATGTATTAAAGAACAAATGTGGAATTCCCAGAGTCAGTGTGGTTGTGAGTTTTTCACTGTCCTGCGTGTTTTCCGCTCTGCCTTCTCAACTACAGAGTACAAACCAAACGTCACAGAGGGCAAGAGGCTGGCTGTCCCAGAGCTCGGTGTCCAAGCACATTAACAGAGAGGTGAAGGGAAGGACAAGATGTGGTAGAAGCACACAGGGATAATCACACCCTGGAGAGGATTGTGAGATGAAACCCATTCAGAAACGTGCAGGAGAATCACAATTATTAAGAATACCTTTATTTTTCCTTCAGTGGGGAAAATACATGATTGCAACAGCTCAAGGACAGAGGATAGCAGCAGCAGAATACAAAAGATATCACACAAGGGTATAATGGTAAATTAGATAATCAAGATATTTAAAAAAGTGGACTGCAGCTGGAGCCCGTGCTTCAAGAACCACCACACACAGACGTATGCAAGACCTGGTTTCAGCTGTGGCATTCGTTATGTCAAGCCACTCTTGAACAAGAGACAGCGCCAGAAGCGCCTCACCTGGGCTAAAGACCAAAAGGGCTAGGCTGCTGCTGAGTGGTCCACAGTTATGTTCTCTGATCAAAGTAAATTTTGTATTTCCTTTGGAAATCAAGCTCCCAGAGTCTGGAGGAAGAGAGGAGAGGAACAGAATCCATGTTGCTTGAGGTCCAGTGTAAAGTTTCCAGTCTGTGATGGTTTGGGGTGCCATGTCATCTGCTGGAGTGGGTCCATTGTGTTTTCTGAGGTCAAAGGTCACAGCAGCCATCTACCAGGACGTTTTAGAGCACTTCATGTTTCCTGCTGCTGACCAACTTTATGGAGATGCAAAATTTCCTTTTCCAACAGGACCTGGCACCTGCACACGGTGCCAAAGCTACCAGTACCTGGTTTAAGGGCCATGGTATGCCTGTTCTTGACTGGCCAGCAAACTGGCCTGACCTACGAAGAGGAAGATGCAATACACCAGACCCAACAGTTCAGAAGAGCTGAAGGCCACAGTCTGAGCTACAAGGACTCTCATAACGCCTGAGCCGTGCCACAGACGGATGGACTCCACGCCACGCTGCATTGCTGCAGTAATCCAGGCCAAATATTGAGCTCTGTACATGCTCATGCTTTTCAGTTGTCCAACATTTCTAAAATTCCTATTTTTGCATTGGTCTTATGGGCTGACTAGGGAACATAGACAATCTGGCGAGCTCTGGTGCTCCGAGGTGGTATTGCAACAACAAGACTAATTTTCCATCCGCTGGGATGTTGGTTCACTGCTGACACGTTGCAGCACCCTGTTCACAGACAAATCGTACAAGATAAGGACTAACTTCTACTAATAAGTTTATTTTACAACAGTATTTAACGTCAGAACATCTTCTGGGCTCAGAATCAGCTGCTTGACTTGTCAAGTCCACCATTTTACACAATCCCAGCCTCGCCTTGCTGCTGACTATTTAGCAGAGCGGTGCCCTCTAGTGGCTGGTAGATGTAAACAAACACAGTGTCGTGCCGACAGAATAAAAATTTGATTATTTATCTTTTTAAATATAGCTTTAAAAGGAGAAACTTTATATTCATTATGCACACCTCTGAACGCCCTGTGGATGTATTATTTTTTTAAATGTAGCTTTGAGATACAGAATTTGGGATTTTCATGAGTTTTCAGCTATAATCATCAGTCTGTGTGTATGGAATGAAGACTTTTTGAATGGAATGAGTGAAATAAATCAGCTTTGTCATGATGTTCTAATGCAGCGGTTCCCAAACTTATTTAGCCGCGCACCCCTCCTATGTCCCGACCATGTCGACGCACCCCCCAGCCCCCACATCAGGGCATGGCTATATATATATATATATATATATATATATATATATATATATATATATATATATATATCAGACGTCACACTAAACAGTCACTCAACACACAGGGTTAAAAAATATGATCGACCTTTTTCCCCATCACTTTCATTTTCATTTTTATGTTTATGTATTATGTATTTTTTAAATAGTAATTAATAAACATTCGATACCATTACAATTTCCTTTGATTTAATTTTAAATAAATATTTAGAGTGCCCGGCCAGGTAGCACATAAACAATGCAATTTAACAGTTTTCTTAAAGCAGGAATGTTTAACCAGAGCTCTCTCCTTCCTTCTGCACTGCGTAAACCTGAACTGATCACCTACTTGTGCGTAACCAAATGTCTATGGGGGGAAACGATGTAAAAGATATAGCCATGATGTTCACTTTTGCCTCAGACCAACTTATTGCTGTTTTATGGTGTGGCTGAATCTGTGATCCGCTGCCACGCGGACTGGAATGACAAATGCTGCAGTAACAGGACTTGTGGTCAGGTTCATGAGGAGTCACTGGCTGGAGCGGACCCGATTTTAATACGTCATCCCAAAATAGAAGCTAATATCTTAATTTGACCTGGAATGAAAAATGTTATAAAACCTCTTAAAAGTTTTTTATCATGGAGGCAGCGCTCAGTTCTGCCTTCAGTCTGACGGCGCGGCACGTGTGCTTATTGAATCAGTATGTGTGTGTGGTGTGTGTGTGTGTGTGTGGTGTGTGTGTGTGTGTGTGGTGTGTGTGTGTGTGTGTGGTGTGTGTGTGTGTGTGTGTGTGTGTGTGTGTGTGTGTGTGTGTGTGTGTGTGTGTGTGTGTGTGTGTGTGCGGCACAACTCCATGAGCCGCTCCAGTCACCGCGTCTCGTTCTTGGTGCTATTTAAACCAATGTTGTAAAATGACTTCTGCCCAGCCCAGATGTGCTCACTTGTGCACCCGTGAGCCGTGGTTCCGCTGGAACATGTCTGACCTCTGACAGACGCACTCTGAACTTCAGATCTTCAGCGCGCTGTCAATAGCCTGACATGTGTAGAATACTGCCCCACAGTCAGTGTGCTAATATAATAATATAATAATGCTAAAATGCTCAGATGGGAATCATTTCTTGATTTATTTAGTTACATCCACAATGTTCTGTGTGTGAGGTTTACAACGTCAGAACACCTGCATGAGACAGGTGTTAATTACAATCTGCCAGAATGACTCACCACCTTCAGATTCCTCCAACACCGTTAAAAATGATCAAATACGGAACATATCGGCATGCGCAGGCCAGAGCGCTGAAGCTCGGCGCATTGGTATTATTATGAAGCTAGGGCACATGCAGAGGACACACACACACACACACACACACACACACACACACACACATTCACAAGCAAAATATACTTGTTTTCAATTACATTTATTGTGCCCACTTACTTTTTCTTTGGCCCACCCACAAATGAGTTTCTGGCTACACTAATGGTGACATATGACAGACTTCTCTGAGCTCCGCAGCCATTACACTTTTCACCTCGCGCACCCCCTAGCGGCAGCTCGCGCACCCCACACTTAGGGAATCCCTGCTCAGATGTAAGGACCTGCACCTGTAGTTTAATATCTGATGAGTCTGTAGGGAACCTGTGTGAGGAGAATAATTACCGATGTATCCAGATTTGTGTTTGCCCTTTGTGCTGCGACCCACATCACAGATGGCCCTGATGTTGTTCTTCTGGAAGCCAGCCTCGTTGTTGAGGACCGTGATGCAGTCCTTCTCCACTACAAACGCCAGCGCCGGAACCTCACCTGCATCCGACGGGTAACTGTTGTCATCGGCGTTCTGCACGAAAACAAAAGGGTGAGAAGAAAATCCAGCGTTTTTTAGCCTGATAGAACAACAACCCACCTGAATGAGCTCCAGGACAAAGTGTGTGTCTTTACTGTAGAGTTCTGTGGACAGGCGGTCCAAGCTGCGGCCCAGGCGCTCCTGATGGACCTGCATCAGCCTCTGACCCTCAGCGTTCAGCATCACTCCGATGCCAAACTCGCTTTTTCTGCAGAGTAGGGAAAGGAGGAGTCAGCTTCACTTTGTTTCAGCCACAGTTTCGTGTCCAACTCTGTAAAACAAAAAAGGATAAAACGCGAAAACCTGATGTCTTCAATTATAGCTCTCTGATGATGGAATGTGTTCTCTGTCTGGCTGCTTTCTTCTGATTCAGAGCTCTCTGGCAGTTCCTCAGCCTGGCCTCCATCAGCTTCACTGCTGAGGTCAGAGGTCGTTCCATTAGGGGCGGAGATCAGCTCGTACAGATCCTCCTCCTCCTCCTCCTTATCTAGCCCTAGTGAAAAAGGAAAGAGAATGAAAAGCCCAGCGTTCACTCGAGAACCACGCAACACAGATTTGATCTCTGAGCACCTGGGTGAATGTGTCGGGATGACCACCACTGACCTGGCTGTTGGCACAGGTCCAAGTGAGAGGACACAGAGCTGAAGTCATCCTCCAGGTCCTCCTCTTCGCTCAGAGTTACAGCAGAAAAGCTGCTGCTCTCCGAGTCAAGGCTAGGCTGACATCAGAAATGAAAAAAGAATTCATCTCCAGTGAAATCAGAACAGAATGATGAACACCAACATGGTATCAGGTAAGCTTCCAGGTGTTTACTTGTCATATTTTAAGTTTAGTGACCAACAAAAGTTCATTTGACCCTAAAACAGTTTAGTGAGACTTGTTCTGATCAAAGCCTTTGATTAAATCTCTATGTTAACAAATACATCACAGCCACGCCAGGCAGCCGTTGGGTGATGACAGAAACATTTGTCGTTGTACAAACGTTTCCGTTTCTCCTCACCTTCGCCCGATCGACAGGCCCGCTGGAAACATTACAGCTTTGGTTTAGGGGAGGGTTCAGCTTCTTCTGGTAGTCTTTGAGCCAGTCTGTGATGCCCAGCAGGACGCCCAGCCGGTGCAAACAGTTCAGGTGCTTTGGATCAGACTGAGCCACAGTGATCAGAACCTCTTTAGACTTGGCTTGGCCCAGGACCCGGGAGAGAGGTTCCAGGAATACCTGAAAGCAAATGGCAGGCCACAATCTGAAACCTGGTAACTGTAGTACTGAGACTAACACTGAGACTAACCTTTTAGACTCAAACTTATCGCAAAACATGGAGTCCGAGGGTTTGGTTACCCACCTTATTTTTCATGTTCCTCGTGGAGAAACAATGATGATGGCAACATCCAGAGAGCTACCGGAACTAGTGCATACCCATTGGTAAGGTTTCGTTGCTGGTGGTAGTTTATTTGAACATTTAAAATAATTTACTACCAAAAAATGTACTTGCATGGCTCGGGAGGATGTTGCAGTGTTCGCGGCGGTGCAACCAGAGACAGTGGGTGTGGTTTAACCAGAAGTGGGTGTGGTTTAACCAGAAGTGGGTGTGGTTTAACCAGAAGTGGGTGTGGTTTAACCAGAAGTGGGTGTGGCTTCCATCAATAAGTCATTTTAAGTCTGATCAGAAGTTGCTATGTGTATTGTTTATTTGAAAACTATTTACAGAGCAGCCTCAGAGTTGAGATTAAATGTTTTTGATCACAATAGTAAAGGAACTATTACAGAACAAGTTTTTCAGTAAAATCAGAACATTAATATTTAAGTGCATGAATTAAGAGAAGAAAAGATCTTTTCTATAGCGCCTCTCAAGATAAAAATCACAGGGCGCTTCACCAAAACAAAACATGTAAAATAGAAAAAATAATTTAGAAAATGATTAAAATATATTTAAAATGAGCAAAAAATAGACAATTGTGATTAAAAAATGTAAAGAAAGAGAGAGAGTGAATAGGAAAGAGGGAGTGGATCCTGAGGAAGAGGAGAGAGAGAGAGAAAAAAAACCCGACCGGAGCGGAGGCAGTGACTGACGCAGCACGAGCCGTTTTCAGCTCTGTCTTGTCAAATGCACCACGTACGTTTGACAAGATGCACCACGTACGTTTAAAGTTACTTTAAAGTTATTTAAAGTAACTTTAAATAACTTTAAAGTAACTTTAAAAAGAAGCAAACTGAAGAAAACATAGTGAGTACTGAAGAAACGTGAACAGTGAAGCAAGCACAGAGAGGTCCGTTACTGTCTGTGTGTGTGCGTGGATGGACCGGACGCGGACTGAGCTGTGAGCTCCCGCTGCAGAGTTTTGTGTGTATGGAGGGGCGGGCACTCTATTTGACTGGCCAATCACAGAGCGGGAAGACAGTCAGTTACCCAATGAGGATTTTCCTTCAGCACGATTACAGATATTTATGAGTTTTACTCGTTTCATGCTCGTACTCGTCAAAAATGCTTTATCCGTACCGGATACTCGTCTGAAACGAGTATCCGGCTCATCCCTAGAAACCACCACAAACGTTATTTGTGCGTTCATTTATTTTGTCGTGAAAAACCCAGAGAGGAACACCCGCATCCCACTTTGTTATTGGACATGACAAACCTCTGGAGTAGTATAGAGACTCGGCACCAGTCTCACGAGAACAGCAGGTATGATTTCATGTGTACAACTTACTGATGTTGTATGTAACGTGTGTTTAGATTGCTGGTGTTAACCTAAAAGTGCCATCCTGCTGTTTGATTAGGATTTTACGTAAATAAAACATGAATCCCACCTCTTTCAACAGAACACGACCAACCTTGTTACTAGGTAGGTACTGATAAGCCTCGGAGCTTTTAAGATTGTTGCTGTAACTAAGTAGCTAAAATGCTACTATATGTTAGCTTTGGCCACATTCCCCTCTTGGTGCAGTAGGCAAGAGTGCAACTGTGTCCCATTTGAGCTGTGACAGCCGGTGTTTACATGTGTTTTCTGTCGCGCTTGGGCAAAGGGATCGCATCATCTCAATGTTACCAAACGCAGAGTTGTTACTATCTTTTGCAAAAAGCCTGATGGGATGTAGGAATAATGAGGATATTTTTAATATTTATCATAAATAAATATAATAATAATAATAACAATAATGATGGTCTACAGCGTCAAGCGCATCACTGACCTGCTGTAAAAGAGCCTGGCAGGTTCTGGTGGGGATTCGTGTTAAACTCGTCAGCAGGAACGTGGCCACTCGGCTGTAACAGGTCACGTCCTCTTCAGCACTGGACACATCTGGGAACACACACCTGGTTTAGGCGAGACCTCAACTACCAGCTGTGCAGATTTAACCATTAGACGTTGCATCACCACCTTCTTTAGCGACAGCTGCTGCCAGAGCGTTCTCCATGTGGTTGGCCAGCAGGGCAGTGGGAGCGTTGTCGATCCCATCTGCTGCCACCATGGACACCAGGTGGCCAGCTGTCCCAACAGGGTCCAGGGCTGCAGCAGCACTGGAGAAGTGCTTGTCTCCCGTGTCAGTGGTGATCTTCAGCAGCAAACCTGGTGTCACCTCTAATGCTGCCAGGCCTGTGTTAGCTGTTAGGTATGAAAGTTAGCACTTAATGCTGATCTTACAGACAATATCTGAAATGCACGACTCTGATTTCCAGACCGATTTCTGATTCTCATGCAGCTCTGACCTGCTGATTTCACTCTATCTTGTTATTTTTGTCATGGTCTGCATCTGCCCCCTCCTTTATGTGTCTCCTGGTGTCCTCCATCCCTCTCTAGATTCCCTTTTGTGTCTCATAGCGCCCTCATGTGTCCTTTGTCTGCGTCTCGTTTATTGTGTTTTCTGTTTGTGGGCATTCGATCATCCCCATCCCCTCCAGTTGTAGCTCCAGCCTCTTTGTCCCCAGCTCTGTCTGTTTGGGTGTGTGCGTGTCCATTCCCCAATTCGGTGTGTGTGTGTGTGTGTGTGTGTGTGTGTGTGTGTGTGTGTGTGTGTGTGTGTGTGTGTGTGTGTGTGTGTGTGTGTGTGTGTGTGTGTGTGTGTGTGTGTGTGTGTGTGTGTGTGTGTGTGTGTGTGTGTCCCTTTCCCAGCTCAGTGTGTGTGAATGTATTTGAGTGTGTTTGTGTGTGTGTGAGTCATTCCCCCTCCAGCCCTCACTCCACACACCTGCTTCCTGTTTCCCTAACTGTTCCTCCCAGCCTATTTAAGCCCTGTCTTGTCTCTGTGTTGTTGTCGGTCCATTGTATTTCTTGGTCAGTGTTGTTTTGTCTCCAGTCTCAGTCTATAGTTCTCTGCTCAGAAGGTGAGCGTTTGGATTTATGTCTCTAGGTTTGTTGCTCTAAGTGAGCTTTCGTAGTCCTGTTGTTCACGACTTGGTCTTTGGCTTCCTCCCCTTTTTGGATTTTGGTTCATCTCCTAATAAAAGGATTTTACCTTTAAAACCACTCCTGCCTCATGTCATCCTGGGTTACTGCATTTTGGGTCCAAACCATCCTCTCATGACAATTTTTGGTTTTCCATTGGCTAAAAAACTCCTGATATAGAAAGTACGACCTTTAGTGTGTCAGACCTGGTGGTGCTGTTGTCACACCCTGCCCTGTTTCCCCGTTCTGTTCAGTCAAGTGTCCCTGTTAATTGCTCCCACCTGCCTCTCGTTTTCCAATCACCCAAGCGCCCAGCCCTCCTGTATTTAAACCCTCTCAGTTCTGTGTGTTTTGTCGGTTCATTGTTTCCATGTCCTGTGTGCAGTTACTATTAAAAGACCTTTTACATGTCCAGTTTGCCTGCCTGCCTGCTTCCTCCCAAGCATGTGGATCCTCACAAACCGCTCAACCCACCTGCACCGTGACGGCTGTTGAGAACTGGTGCTTAAGGATGGTTTTATTATTACTGCTGGGCAAAACAATTTATAAATACATCAGAGGCTTCAAATGTGTACTGAACGTTACACGAAACAGAAAAACAGCTCACCTGCATGTCTTTCTATAAAATCTTTGAGAGAGCCGTGAAGGGGTTTGAAGATCAGCTCCCATTGGCTCCACTGGTTTAGATCTTCCAGCAGGGGGCAGGAGAGCAGGCTGGCCAGGGCCTGGTCCCTGGGCATCTCACCCAGGCGTCCCACTGATCCACTCTCAGAGCTGACCACGGGACAGAGGTTAGCACAAGAGGAAATAACTAAAACTCCAAAAGTATTAAAGCCTGAAATGTCCACACCAAGTATCTGTTTCATATTATTATCAATTAAGCACAATAAGGTTATAATTTCATATAGGGTTATAATGTATAACAACATTAATAAAACACACTAATAATGTTTAACAATGCTGAAATCAATAACTGTGTGATAAATGCTACCTTGACTTGCTGTTCTTGGCCAACAGAGCTGACTCGTAGTAGACCGGGCTCAGCCCTCCTCCAGGCAGCTTCTGTTGCCTCTGGAGCAGGCCGGCCAGCGTGTGCAGGCTGCCATAACCCAGGTCCCGGCTGTCCCGGACCCTGTAGTGGGACCTCAGTGCTGATTCGATGTGAGACAGCTGAGAAGACACAATAGGACGTCAGCACTTCCTGTTTTCTAATGCGGAGTCTTATCTGCCAGAAAGGACATACTTCATCTGGGTCGGTGGAGGTTATGTTACCGCACTGCTTGATGAACTCAAACACATCTTGTCTGGTGGGTCTGAAACCGCTGCCGGTCAGTTCCGTGTTGTTTCCCAAGAACAAAGCCGACCCCAGAGTGTCCTTCAGCAGCTGCACACAGACAAACACCCAGGGTGAGGACATCTTCTGGACCGTGTTGGTGCTTCTTTGTCTATCTTATATGGAAACATCAATGCTGGCAGGCAAACTGAGTCCTCGGTGTACCTGAATGTGTTTCACCAGGAATTCCAGAAAGGTGCCGTGCTCTAAGGAGGGGAAATCTTTGACGTTGAAGTGTTTGGCTAGCTTCTTCTCTAGAGCAGCAACATGGGCCAGAGTGGTGGCAGAGCTCTGAGCAGCCAGGTTCTCTTTCAGGTACTGCTTCACTTTGGCTGAGAGACAAAACAGACTGTTAGTCAAGCCTGACTCAGAGCTGAAGGTCGGACTACAGCCACGGCCAAATGTCTGGAGAATGACTCGTGATGGTTTTCACAAAGTTTGCTGTTTCGGTAAATCTTTGTGTCAGACGTGTCTTTGGTTGCTGAGGTGGTTTACAGCATGTTGAATATACAATCTCTCCAGTGTGGGTCCTTCTTCCTCTTGCTTTTATCACCAGTAGAATAGACTACTGCAATGCCCTGCTTTCTGGCCTTCCCAAAAAGAGCACTTCAGGTCTACAACTTTTACAAAACTCAGCAGCTCGTGTCCTGACGAAGACCAGGAGGCGGGAGCACATCACTCCGGTTTTGGAATCACTGAATTGGCTCCCCGTAAGTTTCAGGATCGATTTTAAGATACTCTTAATGGTTTTTAAGTGTCTTAATGGTCTTGGCCCATCTAATCCCTCACAACCGCTTTTACCATATGAACCCTTGTGGTCCCTGCGCTCCTCTGGCAGCCATCTCCTTGTCATTCCTGAAGTCAGGACACACACTCACAGCCGTTATTACGCCTCTGGATCGGGCTGCCGGAGGATCTCAGGGCCGCAGAGAACGTTCATGTTTTTAAGATCAGGCTCAAGACCCACCTTTTTAGTTTAGTTTTTAACTGATTACTATTTATTGCATTGCTTGTTTTACTTATTTATTTTAATTACTGTTGTGTTACACATTTATGTTGTTTTATTTGTATAATCACATTTTATTGGATATTTTACATCATACAGTTTAGATATTTTCCATATTAGCTCGTTAGTGTGTGTGTGTGTGTGTGTGTGTGTGTGTGTGTGTGTGTGTGTGTGTGTGTGTGTGTGTGTGTGTGTGTGTGTGTGTGCGCGCGCGCCTGTGAATGTCTTGTGGATTGGGGGTGAAACTGTCACAAATGTTTTAAGTGTGGGAAAGTGGAGGAATGTGGGTCATTTGAATCTGTTAAGCACTTTGTGTTGCTTCCTGTGCATGAACAGTGCTTTATAAATAAAGTATCAATAAAGTTAGATTTGATTTGATTCTTCTAGCCCTCTGTAGGTCACCCTAGCTGGCTGTCAACGATCCACTGGTTCAGATTCAGGCTGAGAGAGCTCATACTTTGTGGGTTTCTGCTGCTCTGACTCAATCAGAGTGACAGACTCATATCAGCAGGGCTTTCTGTGGCTGGAACTCACACAAGTTTATGAAGGAAAAACGAAAACTGCAAACTTTGTGACAAAATCTGTGTCACTCTGAACTTCTGGTAAACAATCTGAGTGAAAGAACCTTCACTGGGGAGAGGCGCTGCAGCTCTGTCCACCATGTTGGTCTGCTGTGTGGTTTTGGGTTTTTGTTCCTTCAGCACCACGTCCTGAGGAACAGCTAAGGAGCCTCCACAGACAGCCAGCTGGAACAGAGCTCGGGCCAAACGGTCTTTCAACACCAGATTCAAGAACATCTCGACGTGCTGTGTGGAGCAGAAAACAAATCTCTGTCAGGAGTTATTTACATGAGATTTTATATGAGTACACAAATGAAACTGGCTCACTCTGTGTTTCAGCCACACACACCCTGAATGGCCAACCACCATGTCTGAGGAGGTGAGGTTTGGTTTAATAACAGAAACAGAAACTCCAAGTGGTGAAGCAGTCCTGCTCTGTCTGGTTTTAACTCTCCCTAAAGTTTCCATATCATGCTATTCTAAACCTCTGAGAGCAAAGGAGGGCACAATTTATGATAAAATATTACTGCTGGCACCATTCAGATGTCATTTATCTTAAATATGAGTTATTGTCATCAGCCTAAAGTTATACCTGGAAATAAAACACATCGTTTCAGTGAAACTCTGCCCATGCCCTGAGGAAATGTGCCTTCAACAGCGTCGCAGGTGCAACAGCCACTGCGTTTGTTATGGTAGTCTGGTGGTTAAGGCTGTTTATTCAGGTTAGCCATGTGCTGACGTGGGTTCGACTCCCGGTGGGAGCAGTAATTGATTTAGGCAGATATCATGTTTTTATATTTTAGTTTCATTGATTATTTTCTGCAAAATATTTTGTGTCTCTGAACATTTTTGCATTTTAGTTGATTTCCTCTGCTCATCTCACACGGACTCACACTGGCTAAATAAACAAGGAAAGTTAAAAAACTACAGATTAGTCCTTCATTTTTAAACAGTTTACCAGTAAAGGGTTGCAAACATCATACTGGCACATGTAGCAGAAAAAGAAACAACTATTGTGCTCTGACTGGGATGTGAACATGTGCTAAACTGCATGCTAGCCTAGCACACTAACCAGTGGACTACCAAGTCTGCCAGGTGAGAATCACTGACAAAGCCACATATCCTGCATGGGCCAGGGGACCATGATTTGGAATCGTAGGGTGTCCAAGGAAGATCCTGCCTTTCTCGCCTCTGATAGGCTAGAAGTGCTCTCCTACGATTGGCTATTTCATGCAACAGCAAACCGTCTTTCTTTGGTAAAAGCAGGCTGTCGTCCTGCCACCAACAGAACAGCCGTTTAGTAAAAAATAATGTGAACTCAGCGTTATAATAAACATTCTTCATTTTCTGTTTCTTTAATGAAAAAAAATCTTGAAAAAGTAAAATGTGAACGCAGGAGTTGCATGTGTGTGACTTACCAGGGTATGCAATATAATACAACTGCTCTATGTTGCCCAGCTGTGTGCAGCAGGCCCGTGTCTCTTCTAGAATAATGAAAACTGGTGACAAAAGGTCTAAATCATCATCAGCTTTCAATCAAATTTCAGTTAAAGGGTACAATGAGAGGACGACAGTGGCACAGGAGTTACATGCTGGCCCCGTAATCGGAAGGTTGCAGGTTCGAGCCCTGCTCAGTCTGTCGATGTCATTGTGTCCTTGGGCAAGACACCCAACCCACCTTGCCGGCTGGTGGTGGTCGGAGAGACCGGTGACGCCCGTGTACAGCCGACTCGCCTCTGTCAGTGCGCCCAGGACAGCTGTGGCTACAATGTAGCTCACCACCACCAGGGTGTGAATGTGTGTGTGAATGGGTGAATGACTTGATTGTGTTGTAAAGTAACTTGGGGGGACTTCAGGACTCTAGAAGGCGCTGTATCGAATACAGGCCATTTGCCATACACCTTTACACAGACAGAGAGAGATGTGTTCTATCTCGCAAACAGCCTTAACCTCTTAAAGTGAAGACACAAGACAGCCTATAGTAATAAGATAACCCCAAATGCCTAAGAGCCAACAGATATAAAGTCAGTCCAACAGTGTGATAAATGCAACAAGATTTATTACAAGCACACATTTGATGTTTTCAGGTTATTTTATAAAAGAAACTGAAACTGGTTTGTTGCAGAACAGGACAGAAACGTTTTTATGGACACCCTACGATTCCAAATCATGAGGCCAGGAGAGACCAGAGTCTCAGACCAGAGACTAGCTATCGGGAGATGCTCAAATGTTACAATACTTAGCAGAAAAAACATCTCAGTCTGTTCTATTAGATGGAGAAATTGACACAAATTCCTTGGTGTGTGTAAACGTGCCAGAGTTTGGTCCCACCTTAGCCATCTTGAGGTTGAAGACTCCCATGGCGTTGGACAGAACCTCCAGGACCACATCGCCCGCTGGCATCGAGACATACTTTTTCCTGAGATCCGAGCTTCCTGAGGAGGAGGACAAGCCCGCACCTTGGACTGGGTCTAGAACACTGCTCTTGATTTTCCTCAACCGCTCATAGGTCTCGTCCTCCAGCTCTTTCTGGATGACCTCTCTGGCTCGCTCCATGATCGTGTTCTCATTACGGGTCACCTTATTCATGCACTACAGTGAACACAGAAATCAGAGTAAAATCTTAATAAAAAGGGTAAAATGACCTAGATATTAACAAAGTCATTGCTTAAAACTATAGGCGCAGTCCTTTTAGGCTGCTGTTGGGTGATTCTCCATTTAGCCACCAATCACTGCGGCCGCCTGATAGGTGGGCCCCAGCACAAAATGGAGGACTGTTAAACATTTCCAGAGGCTTTATGAGCCACCTAGAACCAATGAGGCCCGCTGCCTTAAAGGGCTGTGCCTGTACTCGTAGAATCTGGGATTACAACGCTTAACCGTAGTCTGTTGCATATTGACTTTTCCCCTTTTAGGCTGCTATTAGATTAAAGGTAACGCTGGGTGTAGTCTGTGCCTCAGTGCCTCAGACCAAGCCATCAGAAACAACATCCGCTTGAAAAAGACATAAGATGAAGATTGTGACCAATGTGAAAAGTGTCATGAATGCACTTGCTCATGTGGCATGCGTGGCACCAATCCTGAGCGCACTCCAAGGGTGGTAGTGAACTCCACTTGACCTAGCGTTTCAGATGAGGGGAGGGCATCACAGAATGAGTAGGAGGCCTGAAGCGGCAAGGTGACCCCTGCATGCTTGGCTCCAAGGCAGAGGTGACATTTAGCGCCTGTTACGATCCCCGTAAGTAAGCTCCTCAGCCATCCTCATGGCTGCTACTGCTGCACCTTGTTTCCCAGTCAGAGATTTCAGCACAATGGACAGCTCCGAAGTGTCGTAGTCAGCCCTTCAGCACCAGGCTGGGAAGCAGCAGCAGCTGTTCTCAATCAGCACTCATCACCCAATGATACTTAAGACTGGCTTCTTCAGACAATCAAGGAGACTCAGAACTAGTCTGATGGTTGCCCCGTTCTCCCACCCGACGTCCCAGAGCAAACGAAACCCCAAGGTGCTGTTTAACATGACCATTTGAAGTCATGGACAAAACAGACGTTTGGACCAAGAAAACAGCGGCTGGAGTTTAGCGCTCTCGTTTACTCTGGAAATGCAGATTTCTGGTCCCAGTGGACGTGGATCCAGGGAAGACACCCGAGGGTTAGGGTTAGTGGCCGCTTGTTTGCAGAATTGCTATAACAGATTTAATAATCCTGTTTTGTGGTGAACTACCCTCCTGGCTTACCGATATGGCCAGGCCAAAGCTGAGGATTCTGATGCCCAGCTCGTAGGGAGAGTCACAGTGGTAATGATCGGACAGAAACTTCAGAAACTCTGCCAGGTCCAGTTTTTGCGTTGTTGTCTTCCTCCAAAAAATGCGAATTTGCTAAACAAAACAGAGAAGAAACATAGTTAGTTGCATGTATTTTAGAAGCTCTTCATGTCTGAAGAGTCTAGACGTTGCTCAAGCTCAACCACAGCACCAACTTCCCACGTGTGCAGATGAGTTTTAGTGAAGTGACCTGTTAGCTGCTCTCATAAAATCAAACTGCTGCTCCGGTCCACTCTAGCAGGCAGTTTCCAACAGCACTACTCTGTGTGACTCAGGCGGTGGTGTTAGCTTCATTGTGGTTCTAAGCACTGAACCAGGCCAATCAGCATCACAACTGACAGAAGCTGATTGGCTAGGGAGCTGAGTCACTGGTTGCTCCAGAGCTTCCTGCCTGGAGCAACCAGGTCTGACAAAAGCCCGAGCAGAACACCACCACCATTTTTGACAGGACAGCTTTATTTGTACAGCTTATTTCATCACGAGGCAACTCAATGTGCTTTACAACAGCAAGAACAGACAACGCAAGGACAAAAATGAACAATGGAATTACAGAAAAACATTGAAGACCAGAACTAGAGAACTAACAGCATTGAGTAGAAAAGTAAGAGTGGCTGGTGACTAGTGCTGGTAGTGTTGGCGCTTACACATTAGTGTTGGCATGTTAGGGGTCTGGTCGGGCTGGAAGGCGTGAGTTCGGTCTCCAACGGGCGGTGTAGTGTTCACATATAAATCCGAGGGACTTCTCAGGAAAGCACGGGAAAGTCCGCGGTGTCCTCCATTATAAGGTAAACAAAGGCGGACATGAGTTGTGTTGCTTTTGGAGACTCTGAACCACATTATTTTATTAATTTGCTGTGTGTGTCCTCGCACACACACACACTGATTTCTCCCCTGTGCAGCTGTCTGCTCACCAGGGAAAGAGCTCCGATGCGGAGAATAGGCGCACGCACACAGAGCTCTTCTCTTCTCCCGTTCCCACACGGATCGGCAGCTCAGTCCCAGTCTGACGGCTGGGGGGGAAGGTCTGAGAAAAAGAGTCGCCTCGGCACCGAAAACGCTAATCTGACCTGTGTGTGAAACCACATTCCGGTGCCGTTCGGTACCTTTTGGGGCTGTACGACCCTAATGTTTAAGCGCCTTTTGAGTAGGTAAGAAGGCTAACCAGGAACCACTAAGTATGTGAAAGCATTGACTAAACTAAAAGTGTAAAGCAGAAAACTAGTTCAATGAACTACAACAAGCTAAGTTTAGCAGGGAAATGCTAAAGCTAGCAGTAGGGAAGAAAAACAGACAATAAGCCTGAGAGATAAAAGGTTTACAGGACAGGAGGGGGGGGGGGACTTTAGGTTGTAGTTGTGTGTAGCGTAGATCACTTCACACTGTTTACTGATCACCTTCAGGGTTGGGCATCGAGCATCGATTGGAACCGGGACTGTTAGTTTTTCTCGGAATCATTCAAAGTTTTTTATTTTGGTTCCTAGAATGCCAACGGAAGAGGAATCCGCGGCCGATCTCCGTGAAAAATAAACGTGATCTGCAAATTGTGATCAACACTTTTCAGAGCTGATCACACCAGCTGTCTGTGTGCAGCACCGCCCCCTCCCCCCACCCCCACCCTGATATAAACAAACGCGTCTGCCAAACTTTTACTGCGTGACGTATACTTTACCTCCTGCAGCGTAGAGGAAACGTGTTAAATACGTCAACACGGTGGATTTAATAGCAGCTTTCAAGAACAAATGATGGTGTGAGGTGAGTTTGTCTCACTGCAGAAATAAAAACACACACGGAGCGTCAGCAGTCAGACGCAGCCGCCACATTTAAGTTTCACTTCCTGTTCTGACTGAATGTTGCTGCAGCATGGAGGTGCAGTTCTCAGTCATCCTGGACATGATCATCCTGAGAGTTGTAGCTGAAAACAGCTGGACGTGTCTGGATATGTTGGAGACATTTAGCCTCTCATCCCAGAGGCTTCTTCCACACGTTGGTTGTGGTCAGAAACAAACACACTGGTTGTGCTGCAAGTCTTTTTCTTTTTCTCTCCAAAACATGTTTTTGTCTAAATGAAGGTGATGTTGCTGTTCATAGAGTTAAAATTCATGTTGAAGTTAAGATTATTTCATCAAGTAGGACCTGTGGTTAGCTGGCTCATGTAAAACATGTCATGTCTTCAAAGAATCGGAATCGGGAATCGATAGGAACCGGAATCGAAACGAGGAATTGGAATCTGAATCGTTCAAAATCAAAAGATGCCCAACCCTAACTTGAGCTTTCTTGTCTTGAGTAAGGACCCCACCCCTACCCCCCACCCACCGGGGCAGGTGCTATGAGCTGGCAGGGAAACCCAACTACTCTGAGGCGAGCTGAGTTAACCCACCCTGGCCTGGACTGAGCTGCTTTAGGCTGAGTAGTGCTGTTGGACAAACGGCGTCTAGGACACATTTTCTTGTTGCTAAGCGTCTCAACACTCCTAACAAATACAGCAAACAGGTTTTTCCTCCTTGAAGAGAAAGGAAAACAGCCTCCCGTTTGACCTGCACCTTTAACTTATGAGTGGTACCTTTATGATGTCTACAGTCTGGATCTCATGGATCTCATCATCCTTTGTGTTACTGTCGATCTTGAACATGCGGTTTACGAGGGGGAGTTTGCAAAGGGGCCCGAGGTTCAGCTCCTCGTAGTGCTTCTTGTCCTTGAGGCCGGCCAGCGCCTGGCCCAGCTCGTACAGGGTACAGATGGACGAGAGGGCTTCGGTAGCCTGACACAGAGCAGGAACAATGTTGTAAATGTAGAAACGTACTTAATCCGTCCATTTTACACATGAGAGTTCCCACCTCTATGAACATGTTGACTTCTCTCATCAGATATTCAAGGTCCTTTAGTGCTGGAACATTCCTGGGCTTCAGGACTCTCGGGTGCAGATTGGGAATCTTGGAGCACACCCAGGATATCACCTGGGCAGTTACAGACACCAGCAAAGTTACCAACAGATTTTTATCCATTTGTGTGTTGACTAAGGCTGACGAGCTGCGGCAGCCATCTTGAACCAGGGTGACTCCTGAGGTTACTGCGTAATATAAACAAACCCAAGCTTTAGTTACAGAAAGATCCAATAGAATCCTCAGGCACACAAGAACGGTTCATGTTTTCCTTTGTTCTTTCAACAGCAAGGCGATCGTTACTCTATTCAACTTAAACAGGGTCATGCAACAGAAGGACTTGTGTTTTTAAAGAACAAACGGCTCCTTTGGATGAAAAAATTATACATTTTTAAACATTTAATCAGAACTTACAGAGCAAGTCACCCCAAATCAACTTTTTTTCCTGATAAACTGTATAAATGAGTGTCTAATCGTGCTGCAGACGCGTGTCGTCAACAGTTTTGCACTTTAGTTCATTTGAGTTCAAATTTAAATTTTCTGGCTAAAACTGTCAGTGTTGTGCCGTTGTCAGGTAAAAAGTCTGCACTGCTTTTTAATTTAAATCTGCCATCGCTATTGGCTAAGAAGTACCCCAGAACGTTAGCTGGTACCATATGATGTCACAGTGTCATTGTGAGCCTGAGTGTGTGTGTATTTGCTAGCGGCTCCACCCTCTCGGTCTGCTAGGCAACAGCATTTGTTGCATTTTTCAAACAGGAAGTGGGAGTGGAGTAACACTCTGTTAGGGGGTGACTTGCTCTTTAAAAACCCAGTAATGCATTACTATCCCTAATGATTTTAAAATCACTTGAGCAGCTGCAAAGCATCACCTTTTATGACTAAACTCCTTCCTCGTGAGGGTTTTCTTCCCTTTACTTCACAGGCAGCTGTTGGTGATAAAACACCAAGACTGTCATGGTCTGCGTCTCCCCTCATGTGTCTCCTTGTGTTCTCCATCCCTCTCTAGGTTCCCCTTTTGTGTCTCCTAGCGCCCTCATGTGCCCTTGTCTGCGTCTTCCTCATGTGTCTCCTGGTGTTTTTTCCCCAGATCTTCAGCCCTCTAGGTTTCCCTCCTCAGGTATCCCCCTCCCAGGTCCTGTGCTCCCGTGGCCCCCTTTAGTCATGCCCCTGTAGTTTTTCTTTCTGTAGGGTTTTCCTTTAATTTCAGCTCCCCCCTTAGAATATTAGTTATGTTTGCTGCCCTTCTGGTCTTTAGGTTTTACTCTTAGGTCATTTTCCTTTAGCTACAGCTGTTCATGTTATTAGTCTCTTTAGTGTGTTTTTCCCACCGGTGTTTGTGGTTTTCCTCCCCCCTTAGATTATCAGTTATGTTTCCTGCTCTTGTCTTTAGGTTTTACGCTTAGGTTATGTTAGTTTCCTCCCTGATTAGTAAATGAGTTCACCTGGTCTCTCTCTCCCCACACACCTGCTGTTCATCTCCCTCTCATCCTCCCCAGTGTATAAAACCCTGTCTGTGTCCCAGTTTTGGTCAGTCCATTGTTTGGTGTCAGCGTTGTTTTGTTCCTCGTCACTAGGTCTCTAGGTTTGTGCTCTTTAAGTGAGCTTTTTGGTCTCCAGGGTTTCAGGATATTGGTTTTTGGCTTCCTGCCCTTTTGGAATTTTTTGTTCTCCTTCCTAATAAAGGAATGTTTTCATTTACATCCACTCCTGCCTCATGTCGTTCTGGGTGTCTGCATTTTGAGACAACCAGTGGCGCAAAAGGAAAACAGGAAGAAGACTGCTGGACGTTGTCAGCTTCACAGGGCCGGTTTACTGTTGAACAAGTTCATAAATCTCAATCTCACCAACTTTATTATTGATATTTTCAGTATCCTCCTGAATGAGTCACTTCCGGGAAAAGAAGCTGTCGCTGTGACATCACAATAATGGACGTTTTCAAACGAAAAAATGAGCAAATGACTCCTGAAACTACAATCTTGACAGAAAGCGGTGTCTTTTGTTCGTGTTCGAGTGTAGATGCAGTAGAGACCCACATGGCAGCACAAATGGATGCAAAAGGTCAGTTTCACGTTATAAGTCTCCTTTCCAACATGTAAGAAAGTCTAAATTTGAAGTCAACGTTTGTTTTTCTAAATTTTTTGAATTATTTTTGCCTTTTACCTTTTCTTTAGTGACCAGCTCTCCATCAGCAGCAATGTCTCGTATGGCGTTCAGAGCCATTGTGTTGATCCAGTCTGGATCGACACAATGGCTCCTCCTCCTCAATTCCTGGTCATCTTCGTCCTCCAGGGCCTCCAGCGCCCGCATGTTTCCTCCATGGACCTCTCTCAGCTGGGCATTGTACGCTTCTCTAAAGACGAGGGCACCACCTTCTCTCTGGGTTGCTCGTTTCACTGTCTTCTTCTCGTGGGTCGGGTTTGCAGCAGCTCCCAGCACCGGGAACTCATTTTCAGCAAGCAGGTTTGGTCCGCTTACCGCTTCTGTAGGCCCTCTGGTGAGATTTTCCGTTGCTGTAAGAGGAAATGGAATATTTAGAAGAGCATAACTTCATATTTTAAACCAAACTTAAATGTCACAGTTTGGTTACCTTCAGCCGTCTGCCATGCATTAGTCTTGGGATTTGGATTTGGTTCAGGTTGATGAGGCAGCTTCTTGGCCTCCCAGTTGTCATACAGAGAAATGTACTGTTCCAAAGGAAACGGTTCACCAAAAACGTGAGTGTATTGAGTCTGGAGCTCGCTGATGGAGGGATTGCCTGGCTGGCAGGCCTTTAACACCTGCAACACATCAACAGGCTCGGAGTGGTCGGAGGAGTTTAACAGAAAACATGGGAAAACTTTGACTTTAGGGAAACTGTGTCTGAGTCTGTCACCATGGTGCTTTAGTGGAAGAAAAGGTTTTAAGTCTTTTATTTTTTTGAGCCAGGCTATAACAACCAGGGGCCTCATTTATCAAGCTTGCTTACGCACAAAACGGCATCGGAAAACTGCGTAAGCAACTTTCCATGAAAAATTTGGGATTTATGAAAGAAAACTTAGAGGAAAAATGTGCGCAACTTTAAGTTGACTAAGGACCTGGCTTACACACATGTTGGACATGGAGAGCACCTGCAGTGCTGCTGCTGAGAAGATACAATTATGAATTCCTGCAGCATTATCACTTGTACCACTTCCTGTTCACACAGAACAAGACCCCCCCAACCCCCCCACCCACAGCCCTGAAGCCAGAATACGGAATGCAGAATATCAGCAGGGGGACAGATTGAGACAGAACATCATGTGTCTGTGACAGTGTGTGTCCTGTCACTGTGACCCGATTGATCATACACCCTGGCTACTTGTACAGGGGAGATCTCTGTTTGGCTGACTGGTTAGCACATGTGACTTTCACCCGGGAGTCTGGGGATTGAATCCTGATTGGACCATTTTTTTTATATCCGCCACAGATCTCTTTGAAGAACTCAGCATTGACGGCTTCAGCAACGCTGTGCCACTCCGTGGATTTTCTCTTATTTGTTTTGCAAAAGCACTTCCTTTCATTTCTCCACCTCACCCACAGGTACCTCAACTTCTGCTTCTGTGAAATAGCGCTTCCTTGATCTGCCTTGATCTACGGTCGCCATGTCATTGGCGGAGCGTTGCAACAGCCGGCTTATGTATATGCATGAGATCCACAAGGCACTTTGCATTGACTATTTATGGCAGTAAGTGGGCGTGGTGAGGGTGGGATGTGACTAAAATGCAGCTGAGAACATTTCTAGATATTTTCTGATCTATGAAGTGGAGATTGCGTGCAGCTGTGCGTCCTCCATGTTTGATAGATCACAAACCTGCTTGGCGTGAGTACTTTTTTTTGCTGAGCTTAAGTACGGTTTTAGTAAGGATTCTACGCCATGTTTGATAAATGAAACCCCAGGACTGTAACTAAAGTGAATAAACTCAGAGCTGATTGAACCCTGGAGCAAAGAAGAGTCCTGCTTCTTTTCTAGAATGCTCCCTGGTGGTGTCCAAACAAACATCAGCATGTAGACTGGAAGACATTTAACCATACACCAAAACACATTCCAGCAGCATGAAAGGCTAAAACTTGTCTTCATTAGTCAGTTTATAATGTTTCTAATTGTTTTTTAGGGAACTATGACCATCAGGGGGCCTAACAGCCTGTAGCAGGTCGTTCTGAGACAACCTGACAGCTGCTGCTAGTTCTCATGTAGGTTACTGAACACAACTAGTTTTTTTCTAACCTGTAAAACCCTCTGATACAGCTGGTCTTGGGTCAGCTGCTGAGGTGGCTCAGGTGCTGCAACAAGTGGAACACGCTGGGTTGAAACTAGGGGGGCAGAAGCAACCAGAGGCGGTCCAAAAAGGGACACTTGTGCCTGAGTGAGAGGCACGCTGTGAGAGGTGGCATCCTGTGTTGGTGCAGGACCCTGGAGGGGGCTGCTGTCCCTGAGGGATCCAGGTGTGTGGGGGGTTGATGGCCTGCTGTTTTCCTTTCTATTTGTTGATGTCCACGCTTCATGCTGGTGTCCAGGCAGGTGTGTTTTATGAAACACCGTCTCCCCCTCCACAATCAGGTCCTCTTTCAACGATTCCACTAGGCAGGACATAGTTTTGAAACCTAAAGAGACTGGAGACAATTTCTTGAGGTATGTTTGTTTGTAGATGTGTGCCACATTCTCCAGGGGAATTCCACCTGGATGCTCTTTCATCAAGGCAACAAGGTTTTTCAGCCTTTTCGCTGACCTTCTACTGGCTTTGAGTGCTTTAGCTGAAACCGCTGTGTGACACTCAGCTCCAGCCACGGCCTGACTTTGTTGACAGTGGTCCTTGTGACGCACCACATCCCCCTCCACAACCAGGTCTTTGAGAGAGGACACCAGGCTGACAATGGAGTTAAGGCCCAGCGCTCGTACATTCAGGTTACGGTGGTATGCCTGGTTGTAGCAGACAGAGAGCTTATCCAGAGGGACCCCATCTTGGTGCTGCTTCACCAGGGCCACCACATTCTGCAACACCTCCTCCATCTTTAGTGATGCTAACAGAGGAGACAAAATAACTACCATTAATGCATGTATACTTAAAAACTGTTAGCCAGTAGCTGTGATGCTGGACACTGTTAGTAATTAAAGTGGAGCAACCACCGATTGTGCAAGTTGTCCTGCTTAAAAAGGTGAGAGGTTGTACACGTTAACAATGAGGGACAGGATGTAAAACTACCCAGGAAATCGCATTTTCTATGATTTCTAAAGATGGATGTGGAGCATAAACATGAACCATGAAACATGCATGGCGTTGATTCCAAGCTTTGACCAAAGACGCTACAACTCTTATCAGCTTTCACTTTAAAGGGTTTAATAATTTAAAGGCTGAATATCAGAATCAGAAAAACTTTATTTATCCCCAAGGGGCAATTAAAAAAATAAAATAAAAAATACCAGCAGAGCAGCATGATGTTGGACATACAAACATTGAATAAATAGGCAATAAGGAAGTAATAAAGCAGCAAGAAGATGGATAAAACAGTAACGTATGCAAAAATCATTGAGTAAGTGAATAAAGTGACTAAAGTGTCGTCTGTATAAAAGTTAAATATATGGAGAGCCCAAGGAGAGGGTTTATCGGGGGATGGTCTTATCTTATCTGCTGGAGTTAAAGAGCAGAATGGCTTTGGGGACCAAAGGTGGCTCTCTTCCTCTCAGTCTTGCAGGAAATGCAGCGTAGGTGTCGCCCAGAGGGGAGCCATTGAAATGCGGGGTGAAGAATGTGAGAGGGGTTGTGGAGATTTTGGCTGCCTGTCTCAGGGCTTGTTGATAGAAACCCTGAGCAAGAGTTCTGACAGGCAGGCCAACGATTTTGGAGCACACTGATGCAGTGTGCTGCAGTCTGTTCCTGTTCTGGAGGCTAAAGCCGGGTGTACACAGTGCGACTTTTTCACTTTTTTGAGCCGATTTTCCAGTCGTGCGAGAATCCACGACATCGGGGCGAGTTTTACGCCGAGCAGTCGTGTAGTGTACAGGGGGTTACGAGAGGCGATTAACACCACGTGACCAGCTGCCGATCAGCAGTCGTGAGGTCGCACGGACTTCTGGCGTGTTTAATATTTCGCTCGTCCCTCGTGAGGGTATCGCACTGTTGAAGCGGCGCTGTGAGCAGCTGCGACCCAAAATGTATCAGAACCGCTCACGGCGCATGCGCAATCCTGCATCAACGCCGCTCCCCGCTATTTCCCTAATAACACACGCTGTTCGTTTTTGTTTCTACACGTTTTTTTACTCACAAAGATTGTCAAGAAAGCGTGTTTGTCGTGTTCTTGTCAAATTAAACTGATCACAAAACACAGATTTACTTTCTTTATTTCGTTTTCCTCATCCAACCCCCATGAATCCCTGTGTGTCCTCCTGCAGCACTCCCGAAGGACAACAGGCAAAACAAGACAAAAAAGTCTGACGTGTTGTGTAAAAACTGCTATTTTTAGCATATTTTTAGGGCCGACGTGTTTCTACCAGACGTACAGCGTGAGCGTCTGGCTCATGAGATCTGCTCTGCGAGGAAGTCGTACAGTTTGAGCTGAAGCTGAGTGCTACGAGTGAAAAAGTCGCACAGTGTACGCCCGGCTTAAGGGAGTAGAACCAGCAAGTGATGGAGAAGGTCATGATGCTTTCCAGGAAGGCACAGTAAAAGGTCATCATGACTGAGGAGCTGACTCCAAAGGAGTTCAGCTTCCTAAGGAGATATAACTTTGATGCCACTTTCTGAGAATCTCTTCTGTGTTAGCAGAGAATTTCAGGAGGCTGTCAAAGGTGGTTCCCAGACACTTGTACTCCTCCACTACCTCCACTGGGTTCCCATGGATAATGGGGTTACTGAAGCAGCCGGATCCCTCTGCCTCCTGCAGAAGGTCACCACCATGTCTTTGGTTTTGCTCACATTCAGTTCAAGTTTGGAGCTGTCACACCACTCTACAAACTCCTGAAGAGCAGGTCCGTGGTGTTGTGAGGAGCCTGACAGCAGTGACAGGAGGACTGTATCATCAGCGTATTTCACCAGGTGACAGTTGGGATGTGTGGATCTGCAGTCGTCGGTGTAGAGGATGTAGAGCAGGGGGGAGAGCACACAGCCCTGGGGGGAGCCGGTGGAGGTGGAACGGAGACCGGAGAGACCGTTGTTGACCCGAACTTTCTGAGTCCTGTTGGTTAAAAAGTCCAGTATCCACAGGGTTAACTGGTCATCTAAATGAAACTGGGAGGAAAGTTTAGTAGCCAGGATGTGAGGCTGCAGAGTGTTGAATGCTGATGAAAAGTCAACAAACAGAAGTCTGGCGAAGGAGTCGGGGAGCTCCAGATGTTTGTGGATGGAGTCCACATATGGAACAATTGAATAAAAATCTTCTCTCTCCATGAGACATTTAGAGGTCTGCAGAACGAAGAATGAAGCTTTTCTTTCAAAGCTATATTTGAAGTAAAAAATAATCAAATATTCATTTTGATGGGCACGACACTGTGTTTATGTTTACTTGGACCCACCTTTGTGGGTTGCATAACAGTCTGTGGAAAATGGCGGACTCTGCAAGTCAACCAGCTGCTTCTGAGCCCAGAAGACGTCGATATCCTTCTCAGAAGAGAAGCAACCATAAAAGATGTAAAACCAGAGTGTGATTAGGTGAGGCCCGTGACAGATGGACACAAATAAAACATTTCCTGTATCGGCACCAAACCTGGTATCCTGATGGATGGAAACCTATGGTTGCAACTACAGCCTCCACACACTTGATGCCACTTTGGTGTTGGTGTTGACATAAAAGTAATTGTTTCAATGTTTTCATTCTTTTAGTGTTGAAAAGTCTCTGCTCTTCGTAAGTTATGTTCCAAAGCAGGGGTCTTCAACTACATTTGTTCAAGGTTTTTTCCAGCAGAGGGCCAGACGGTCTTCTGAAATAGTTTTAATCATTATTGTATCTTCATTTATTAACATTTAAACTGGTTTTCTTTTCCATCTAAACTATTTTGATAGTGTTTTTAGTTTGGAGAACGTAAACAATTACTGATATTTAGGACATGACTAACGGCTATATTTCAAAGTCCCCCAATTGGAGGATTTTAGGGCCCACAGGGCTGGGTGGAAAGGTCTGGCGAGTCGGATGTGGCCCGTGGGCCGCCACTTGACGTTCATTGTTCTAAAGTGTTCAGAAGTCTGAGCAGGCTCCGGTTTGAGGGCCGTGTAAACAAACTGAAGCCACCGTCGCTGCAAGACCTCTCCCTACATCTAAAGCAATTAGAAACCAGCCGGGAGTTTCACCGGTTTGTTCACTAGAAGTCCCACAAGCAGAGCCAGACATGAAACCCAGAGTGCCGTGGATTCTGGTCACATCCCCTCACTCAGAGCTGACATTCACACATGACTACTTTCACATCAGAACCTCAGAGCTACAGAGCTCCTAATCTGTGGGAACATTTCAGCTGTTAGGAGTAGGATGTGCTTGAGTCACTTAAGTGGCTTCAAACCTAAACAGAAACAGATGTAACGTCAAGAATGTCCTGTTTATAACCGAAAGGTCATGATCTGCTGCGTCTGCTCGAGCAGAGACATAAAGTCTCTGACAGCCTAATCTACATGAGATGGTGGCCAAGGTCTTTCATGCACTCTGCTCATCTGAACTGTTTCACCTTTGTTACAGCTCGATACGAAGACAAAGATGAAGAACTATTTTGATAAATACATAATCAACAACTTTGTTATTACTAGGGATGGGTACCTTTGACATTTGTATCGATTCGGTACTATTTCCCGGTACCTAGGAATCGATACCGGTACTTAACGGTACCAATTTTGGATACTTTTGAGTGTTTATTATTTTAATTCTCTTTTATAATTATATATTTATTTTTCTCAATATATAACCATATTTGATAAATATCACGATAAATAACATACAACTGTTTGTATTTTAACATCGTCCTTGTAGTTTTATAAGCTGATAATTAAACTGAAGCAAACATTTTTACTGTGAACTAAATTTACTGTGTATCTTCATTCCTTTTGCCGTCCTTTTTCATTTGATTTTTCCTACTGGGAAGTTAGAATTTCTGAGGAGAAAGCGAACGCACCATTAGATGATAACAATGGTGGCAATGGAAGCTAACATACCAAGCTAACGTTATCTTAAACAGTTTATTTAGCTGCTGGAGCAGATTAAAACGATGATGCCTCACACTTAGATCGTTGTCGCTGGTTTCATCTTGACCCAATCACCCGTCGCATTTAGTAAAGTGAAGCCAAACTTTAGAGCGCGTTCATGTTCTTCTAGTCGGCGTCATACCCGTGTCACAACCCGTGCACGCGCATTGGGTCCACAGCGCGCGTGTGAACGGGACTCGCGAGCGAAAATATACATGGCGAGAGGTCATTTGTGCACAGAGAGGGAGCAAACTGTGTCTGTGAGCGCACAAGGATGTGCACAAGTGACAAACCTGCGTGCGCGCGTTGTCAACGAGCACACGGCAGAGGAAAACGTGCGCGCGCGGCAGCCTCTGTGCGCGCTCGGCAGCCTCTCTGCGCGCTCGGTTTCTGACTCCTGCTCGCTCGGCTGTAAGGGCTTTTGGCACTCTGGAGGCGTGGCCTGTGGCAGATCTTGTCTGTCCTCTGATTGGTTAGTTCACCCCGCACTTTACCCTCTATCTATATAAAAAAGTCTGATGTTCAGCAGTTGCTGGCATAGCTCAGCTGGGAGAGCGGGTGGCTCTCGCCCTGGAGGATCCAGGTTCGAGTCCGGGCAAGGAAAATGTAGTAGACGTCATGTTAATTTTTCTTGATTTCAGGTATTTTACAGTTGTGACCGTTCAACTGTCATTAAACGTCCGAATGTTTGCTGGGCAGTGTTTTAAAAAGTGCACATAAGCTAGATGGTTTTAACCATATAAAATTACATTTTTTGTGATACTGGAAAAATACATACTGAAATAAAACTACTGGTTGAAAACTTTATGACTGTGGTTGTACAATATATGACTCACTAATACACTGCAAACTCCCTTAGAGTGGGGCTTCCAGAGAGAGAGAGAGAGAGAAAAGTTCTTGCCTCATTAATGAATTGTTTATTTTTTTCAGTATTTAATTGACAAATTATCCTTTCAAATAATTAATTGATGAGTTACATAATTGTCCATTTCATAAAGAAACTGCATATCAAGCTTTCATTCAGATGACCTTCAACAGTGCTGCACCCTGCTGAGGGACATCCGAGTAAAACATTGAGATGGCCATTTTCTGTTCACTAACTTGCTTTAGTAAATCCTTACTTTTGTTAAATAAATCAGTTGTTGAACCCCCACTCCTCTGTTTGGTCTCCTTTCTTATTACAGCCCACCACTTCCAGTCTGGGTTGTAACAATCTGCAGACAGATTTCTGAGTATCTCCTCCTTTACACAGATCCTCACTGAGCCATGTACTGTGAACAAATAGTTTCTCCATGATATTATCCAGCAAGGTCCCGTTTTTGTCAAAACAAGGGTGAGGTAATGAAAAAATAGAAATATTTCATTAAATTAACATTTAAATTATTTATATGCATCATTAAAATAAAAAAAAACATGTTTTGAAATATATAAAGTGCACCAAACTTGACTCAGTCCATTCAACAATTCTAAATGGACAATTATGTAACTCATCAATTAATTATTTGAAAGGATAATTTGTCAATTAAATACTGAAAAAAATAAACAATTCATTAATGAGGCAAGAACTTCTCTCTCTCTCTCTCTCTCTCTCTTTCTCTCTCTCTCTCTCTCTCTCTCTCTCTCTCTCTCTCTGGAAGCCCCACTCTAAGGGAGTTTGCAGTGTATTAGTGAGTCATATATTGTACAACCACAGTCATAAAGTTTTCAACCAGTAGTTTTATTTCAGTATGTATTTTTCCAGTATCACAAAAAATGTAATTTTATATGGTTAAAACCATCTAGCTTATGTGCACTTTTTAAAACACTGCCCAGCAAACATTCGGACGTTTAATGACAGTTGAACGGTCACAACTGTAAAATACCTGAAATTAAGAAAAATTAACATGACGTCTACTACATTTTCCTTGCCCGGACTCGAACCTGGATCCTCTGGAGCGAGAGTCACCCGCTCTCCCAGCTGAGCTATGCCAGCAACTACTGCACATCAGACTTTTTTATATAGATAGAAGGTAAAGTGCGGGGTGAACTAACCAATCAGAGGACAGACAAGATCTGCCACAGGCCACGCCTCCAGAGTGCCAAAAGCCCTTACAGCCGAGCGAGCAGGAGTCAGAAACCGAGCGCGCAGAGAGGCTGCCGAGCGCGCACAGAGGCTGCCGCGCGCGCACGTTTTCCTCTGCCGTGTGCTCGTTGACAACGCGCGCACGCAGGTTTGTCACTTGTGCACATCCTTGTGCGCTCACAGACACAGTTTGCTCCCTCTCAGTGCACAAATGACCTCTCGCCATGTATATTTTCGCTCGCGAGTCCCGTTCACACGCGCGCGAGTCCCGTTCACACGCGCGCTGCCATGTATATTTGCGCTCGCGAGTCCCGTTCACACGCGCGCTGTGGACCCAATGCGCGTGCACGGGTTGTGGCACGCTTTAAACGCCATAGAATTCGGAGTTCCGAGGAGAAAGCGAACGCACCATTAGCGGAACGGAAGCTAACATATCAAGCTAATTATATTTACCTACCAGAGCAGATTAAGATGAGGATGTCTCACTTAGATCATTGTCGCTGGTTTCATCATCACCCAGTTACCCATCACATTTAGTGAAGTGGACCCAAGCGTTAGCGTGCGTTCTTTCTACCATGCTGCTATGTTCACAACTCACTCGCAGCGACCGACGACATAACGCTCTTGCGCATGCGCAGCTGTCTAGGCAAGTTCTCGTTATGAAGGACGGGTACCGAAACGAGGCACCGTTTGAAACACTGTGTGTGTGTGTGTGTGTGTGTGTGTGTGTGTGTGTGAGTGTGTGTGTGTGTGTGCGTGTTCATTCCCCAATTCAGTATGTGTGAGTGTATTTGGGTGTGATTGTGTGTGTGTGAGTCCTTCCCTCAGTGTTTTAGTTCAGTTTTGTGTTTATCTGCCCTCCTTTGGTTCTGCTTCCCCATTTAGATGATTGTTGTCACCTGTCTTCCCTCCAGCCCTCACTCCACACACCTGCTTCCTGTTTCCCTAATTGTTCCTCCCAGTCTATTCAAGCCCTGTCTTGTCTCTGTGTTGTTGTCGGTCCATTATTGTTTGTCAGCGTTGTTTCGTGCTCTAGTGAGCTTATGTATCTAGGTTTTGTTGCTCTCAGTGAGCTTTCGTACTCCTGTTGTTCAGGCCTTGGTTTTTGGCTTTCTCCCCTTTTTGGATTTTTGGTTCATCGCCTAATAAAAGGATTTTACTTTTAAAACCACTCCTGCCTCGAGTCATCCTGGGTACTGCATTTTGGGTCCAAACCATCCTCTCAATGTGACAACTCCTCCATAACTCACAGAGCTCCTTCCCAAATGTCTCCCTCTTTTAAGCACCTGACTCAATGATGACAACCACTGATAATAATAATAATAATAATAATAATAATAATAATAATAATGAACTCAATGGGAAAACCATGTAACACAGCTAGCTCTATTAGTTTCTGTTTCTGAGAAAACTTTTAGTCCATTTTCAACACATTTTTTAAATCCTATAATAATATCAAAAGTGGTGATGACTGTAATTATGATGCAATGTTTTTACTCCAAAACAGGTTGTTTGGCTTCACTAGTGCGTCATCTAGTTGCTATGATACATGTAGATGTTTGTGAGCTCAATAAAGGAAACCATGGATGTGTCAACAGTTTACGTGCTAATTCAGTTTTCATGACAAAACTCTTACATGAGACTGTGCTCTAACCTGTCACATAACAAACTAAATGAAAGTCAAACATTTCAGATGGACCGTATGACAGCTGCTAACGTTGGCCCTGCCCTACTTTACCTCTACATAACAGTTCCTTTATCCATGTCATCCTAGAGCTCCTCTCTGACCTTCATGCTTATTTAGAGCAGCTGATTTTTAAAGTTAGCAGAGTTCATCCTTGTCATGGTCTGCCCCTTCCTTCATGTGCCTCCTGGTGTCCTCCATCCCTCTCTAGATTCCCTTTTGTGTCTCATAGCGCCCTCATGTGTCCTTAGTCTGCATCTCCATTATGTGTTTTCTGTCTGTGGGCATTTGATCATTCCCATCCCCTCCAGTTGTAGCTCCAGCCTCTTTGTCCCCAGCTCTGTGTGTGTGTGTGTGTGTGTGTGTGTGTGTGTGTGTGTGTGTGTGTGTGTGTGTGTGTGTGTGTGTGTGCGCATCCATTCCCCAACTCAGTGTGTGTGTGTGTGCGCGCGTCTATTCCCCAACTCAGTGTGTGTGTGTGTGTGTGTGCGCACGTCCATTCCCCAACTCAGTGTGTGTGTGTGTGTGTGTGTGTGTGTGTGTGTGTGTGTGTGTGTGTGTGCGCGCGTCCATTCCCCAACTCAGTGTGTGTGTGTGTGTGTGTGTGTGTGCGCGTGTCCATTCCCCCAACTCAGTGTGTGTGTGTGTGTGTGTGTGTGTGTGTGTGTGTGTGTGTGTGTGTGTGTGCGTGCGCGCGTCCATTCCCCAACTCAGTGTGTGTGTGTGTGTGTGTGTGTGCGTTAGGGTTGTCACGGTATGAAAATTTAACCTCACGGTTATTGTGACCAAAATTATCACGGTTTTCGGTATTATCGCGGTATTTTTTAAACGGTGTTGCATATGTTCAGAAAGCATTGATAGTCCTGTTCTACACAAACTGAAATAGTTCTGAAAAGGTTTAACAGTGTTTATTAAACCTAAAATAACACAAAGCCTTAGCAAAAGTGCAACTTTTCACAAGTAAAGGAACAAATAGCTTCTTTTTCTGGAACATGTTACAGAAGTCAGTGCAGGTTTAAATTATACAAATCCAAACATTCGAAACATAAACAATATGTAAACAAATCAAAGAAACACCACTTGTTTTCTCATATACTTGTTTTCTTCATTATCAAAATGAAAATCTAAAACTCCAGTCCACACTTGACTTGAGCGCTGTATAGTCAACCTTAAAAAAATATGTATTTAAAATAAATAGCCACTTTAAACAAATTACTAAAATAACTACTACACTATGTAATCAAATCCAAACGTTCAAGTATAAATGGCATTGAATAAGTAAACAAATCAATGACAAGGAACTAATTGTATATTTCTCTTCATCATCAACAAATAAGATGCTTCATCCAGCAACAGGGTGTCCGTGACACGGTTTAAATGCTGGCAGAGGACGCTGCGGCTGCAGTATATAGTGACTCGTTGCATTCTCCCTCAACCAAAAGTCTTCACGTCATGCATTTAAGCTAAAATGCTAATCTTAACTTACCTTGCACTGGCTGTAGAGACGTGGGTGATGGTCACGCAGATGTGCCATTAGATTGGAAGTGTTGCTGCCTTTTGCAGACACTTGTTTCCTGCACGTTCTGCAAACGGGATAGCCGTCTTCTATTAACTGTCCCTCAGCATTTTTCAGAAATCCAAAATATGCCCATACTTCCGATTTAGTCTTCTTTGAGGGCTGATGGATGTCCTGGGCGCTGCCGTCTCCTCCTTCCGCCATTATTTCAGCTTCAAAGTTTTGGTGCCGTTGCAAACTAAAAAGTGCGTGTGCGCGCCGCGGGAACTTCAGCTGAAGCGACGGTGGCTGGTAAGGGTCACCGCGCCAAAACCGCGGCCACGGTAAACCCACCGAGATAATTTCGTTTTTTAAAAACTGGACGGTTATTTTTATTGTCAACTTTTTTACCGGGGTTAACCGCTATACCGGTTACCGTGACAACCCTAGTGTGCGTGCGCGCGTCCATTCCCCAACTCAGTGTGTGTGTGTGTGTGTGTGTGTGTGTGTGTGTGTGTGTGCATGTCCATTCCCCAATTCAGTGTGTGTGAGTGTATTTGTGTGTGATTGTGTGTGTGTGAGTCCTTCCCTCAGTCTTTTAGTTCAGTTTTGTGTTTATCTGCCCTCCTTTGGTTCTGCTTCCCCATTTAGATGATTGTTGTCACCTGTCTTCCCTCCAGCCCTCACTCCACACACCTGCTTCCTGTTTCCCTTAATTACTCCTCCCTGTTATTTAAGCCCTGTCTTGTCTTTGTCTTGTGTCGGTCCATTGTGGTAATTTTGTCAGTCTGCTCGTGTTGTCTCTACTGTTTTGATCTCCTGCTCAGCCCTTGGATTTATTGGTTTTTTGGCTCCAGCCCTTTTTGGATATATTTTTGTTTCACTCATCCTAATAAAAGGATTTTACTTTACATCATCTCCTGCCTCGTGTCATCTTGGGTTCCTGCATTTTGGGTCCTACCAACACTGAATCGTGACAATCCTTGCTAGTGGATTCACTCACTCATTTAACCCTTCACCACTGAAATCAGTTTGTTCATTCCAATCCTCCTAAATAATCCTCCAATCATCCAACTGGAATCCTTAAGGGTCCTGTAACGTCCATCCTGTCAGAACAGGCCTTGGGAGCCCAGGTGTTACTAGAACTAATGGTGTCTCCTCACCAGCGTGAGCCTCCAAACTGTGAAGGTTGGTCTCCAAACATGAACTTCAAATTCATGCATTTGTCTCCTCTTGTAACACTTTAACATGTTTTAAAAGGCTTGTATCATGATATGTTACACCTCCCAGACCAAAGATGGGTCCAATATAAGATAAAACATTATCATAAACACTGCAGAGACGTCATCATGTTTGAAATATGTTATTTTCCTGAGCCGTTACTTCAGCCAAGATATAGGATGCATGGATTTGATGAAACCACGCTGTCTCATGCAGTCCTATATGTGTAACACACACACACACACACACACACACACACACACACACACACTGCAGCATGTTAGAATCATGTGAATGACTAATTTAACTACAATGAACTGCTTTTGTAATAATTTAATCTCTTATTCTGGAGTAAAATAAAGAAACAAGCTAAATCATCACATATCTGTGGCATCAAGAAGCATCTTCTGAGTTCAAACACAGGGATGGAGCACAATGTTTACACCTGAACAGTATCAGGATTAACTCACAGAGGCCTGCAGGTCTTCTGTTTTATGAGCAAAGCGCTGAGAATCCGCTTGTTAGGAGCGTTAAACGTTATTTTGCCGCTGCCGTGTGGAGCGGTAGAGAAACACGTTTCAAACACGGAACCGAGTCTGGTTAGGGAACCGAGCAGAATTCTGATGACGTCACACCGGTGCGCGAAGGAGCGGGTTCCAACCCACAGGAGAGGAGGCGAACAGCGAGTGGATCACAGGGACTGAACTGATGTTATTGAGCAGAAGTGTACCCCCCCCCACCCCCCCACCCCCGTTTAGACGCGGCGCTCACGCAGGTGTCTCTTTCTGTTCCAATGCTGCTACACGTAATATTTTTAATTTATTAAGCCTACAGTTTGTTTTTACTCAGTAATGGATATGATTTAAAATGTAGCGAATTACAATTCTTTTTTAAAAACGTACTCAAGTAAAAGTAAAAGTACAGATTTTAAAAACGACTTAAAAAGTATAAATATACAAAAAAGCTACTCAATTACAGTAAAGTGAGTAAATGTAATTCGTTACTTTCCACCTCTGCTGAACTAGGCATGAACTAGTGGAAGGAATGCTGGAGGAGTTTTGTTTTTGTTTTGATGGCAAAAACAATTTCAGGCTCTACTTTCCCCTTTGTTTAGTACTCGTGTCGCTCACTGTTTACATGCTTTTGCCGTCCACCATGGTGGACCCATGTGATTAGGTGACGTCGGTACAAAGGGTCAATAGGCAGGACGCTCATTTGTCCCCAAAAAGAACCAATAGAGCTCCGGGAGTTGACGTCACTTCTCCCGGCATTCAACAGTTCAAATCGAAACGGCGCCATCTTGGCAGGTAGAAGCCGGCAGCTGGACTATTTGTTATTGTCAGAAAACTCAATCAGACAGGAAATATGGTAGATTCCTGTTGTGCTCCAGGATGCAGAACAGACACGGACGACATAAAGAATGAGCCATCTACAGGATTCCTCAAGATTCGGAACGCCGCAAACGTTGGATCCTTGTAATAAAACGCACTAGTGACGGGGCTGAAATGAAGCGGTGGGATCCCGAGAGTAAAGGTTTTCGCTTTTGCAGCGACCGCTTCATATCAGGTACTTAAACAACGTTTCCTCAACTGTGTATGGTATTTATTTTAAATGCTTTTATTACGATTCTTAGTGGGCTTCCTAAACTTATTTTGGCGTGGCTTTTTCTGTCTTATTACTCATAGCAACAAGTAAACGTCACGTAAAACGTTGCCTCGTGAGTTCTGCGTGCTGCCGTTTACGTGTTTTATGATCACAGCAATTAACCGGATAAGCTGTATTTAATTTTTAAGCAATGGTTGATCAATTGTCAGATCACACATAAAAAGCACTTTGGATTGCTATTATCTGTCTCACCGAGACAGATCTCAGACAGATCCTGAGACGCTCCTGCCTGACATTTTTATTTTATTCACGGAAAAAAATCAGACTAGTGATTTCTCTTGGCGTTCAGTTTATACATTCAAACAGCACAGCACTCTATTTAAACTACTTACGTGTAAATCTGTTATTTGTCCATCCATTTTCATCCGCTTATCCGGAGTCGGGTTACGGGGGCAGTAGCATCGAGAGGCCCAGACTTTCCTCTCCCCAGCCACTTGGGCCAGCTCCTCCGGGGAAATCCCAAGGGGTTCCCCGACCAGGTCCGGTAAGAAGTCCGCTCCAACAGCTTCTGGTGTTTTTAAAAAGTATCCCAGGGGTACGGTAAGGGTCGGAGATGTTTAGTCTATTTAATTTCTGACTATATAAAATGATTTCTTCGGTTTTAAAGTGTGAAGTAAACTCCGACGAAGTAAAATCCAAGCCGATCCCGTTCCCGTTCATGTTTACGTCCGTGTTTGTTTAGCTTCTTTTACCTGCCAATATGGTGTCTACTAACTGAGAGTCACGCGGGGTCCGGAGCTCTATAGGTCAATAGGTTCAGATTTTCAGTTCATCAGTCTCTAGTGTGTTTCCTTCCCCACTTAGATCATTTGTTTACTTATTTCTAGATTCTCCTGTGTCTTTGTTCTACTGTGTTTAAGTTAAGTTTAGGTCTTTCGCTTTTACAGGATTTAGATACGAGTTCCTCCCCTGCTTGTTTCTGCTCTTCCCATCGGCTCTTCCTCTCAGTTCATTAGATTCACCTGTGCCCAATTCCCCTTATCACCCAGCCCTTGTGTATATAACCCTGTCTTGTCTCAGTGTGTGTCGGTCCATTGTATGTGTCAGCGCTCTTTTGACCCTCTCGAGATTCCCTAGGTTCTTGCTCATGAGTGAGCTTTTGTTTGTTGTCGTTCAGGCTTTATTCGACATTAGACTTGGATTCTCGTGCCCTGTGTTCCCCCGTCATTTTTATTTCTAAAATATGAAGTAAAAACTCCCAGTTTAATTTTCATTCATTTGTCATTAACATGTAGTCTACACCCGTGCGTTAAGTGGACCATCTTCCAGTAAAAGCAAAGCATCCAGCCCACCTCTCCAAATGCGTAAAATGTGCATCAGCCGCTAGTTAGGCGCTCCGCGCGCACCATCAGCTCCGTCAGCCCAGACAAGAGCAGAGCAAATACAGACAGAATAGAGGATAATTGTGTCTGGATGTGGATGGAGATTACATTTTACATCAGCCTGATCATCATTTAAATACGTAAACCATCACCTGGCTTCTAGTCCACGCTACCAGCATTATTTTAATTGGTGTGTGTGTGTGTGTGTGTGTGTGTGTGTGTGTGTGTGTGTGTGTGTGTGTTTTCCACTTCAAACACTGGTCTAGCCAACCAGACCAGCATGTCCAGTAACATATTAATGTTACAATTAAACAGTTTCACTTCATGTAGGCTAGGAACGTTTCACCTGCCGTGGCCCGACCACTTCTGCTCCACATAAACTTTGTGCGTGATCAAATGTCTCTACAGGTGCTTTCTGAGCTGAAGAGGCTATTCTGCCTCAGACTGGATGCGTCATGCGTCTCCATATTAGAGACGGGATCAAGCGCTATTCAGCCAAAGTTTCATAATCCGAGAACATTTTTCCAAGTGACACATCCCTCAGAGAGACCGGCTTTCTTGTTCTTTAAAAACAACCAACATCCTTGAGTTTATCCGTCAAAATAAAAGTCAAATGGAGACATCTGTAACCTGCCATTCAACTGTTTTACCTTCTTGTGAAGATTGTTGCAAAGAGAAACAACTAAACGTGATTAACCCCAGAGCCACGCGCACTGCGCTGTACTGACTGTAAATGAGGGGGAAACGATTTAATCGGATCCTTTTCTTTTCAACATGGTTTAATGTAAAGTTTCATTCAGTACAAACTTTAGTTACACCAATCTAACGAGACAGAGCCTGGATTTGTATTCTGAACAGTTTAAACATGTTTGAAACGGAGACGTGCGTGACGCGTCTCAAATTCGCACCTGCTCCGCTATTATGGAAATTAAACTAACAAGATGAATAACATGAAATTATTTTAGGCACAGACAACATCCCCCACACTTTTGAAAAGCTTGCAACGCGCCTGCTCCAGCTCGTAACGTGACACGTCCAGAAGCTGCCCTCCTTGAACTTTTACTTTGATATTATTTCATCGTTACAAATAAAGCTAAACACAGAGGAGCCAAGTTGCTTAAAAAGAATAAAACTTCAGATTTCTTACCTTTAGTCCAAACCTGCGATGTGCTGATCGCCTCTATAACCTCCGCGCACATAAACCTGCCACCTATTCCCTTCCGTGTTCAGCTTATAAAGTCCCACCCTCCCTTTGGATCCTTGTTACGTTTCTGCTCAGAAGAAACGAAACTGAAACAGAATCCTACAGTCTGTTTTCAGCAAAGCGCCATGCATGAGACGCGCCAGTCAGCTGGGTGTGATGGAGCCATGCACTGGCCGTGTAGGAGTCTGCTTCCACCACACAGCACCAGCAACTTATGAGATTTCCTAGGAAACAAAAGTGATGAGTAACTGGGTGAGGGGCATGAAACAAAAAGGAAAACAAAACCCGCATGGGGCTGAAACATCGCTGGGAGTTTCTGAGCCCTGCCTGTGACTCAGCTGAGCTCATGTGCTAAAATAAACTCACCACCTGACTTCAGAGCTCAGCTGAACCCACATCAAGGAAATGAAACTTAGCTTTTCCACATTTCTGTCATCGCCTGGATGCTTTTTTCCACCTTTCATCCTTTATCTGCTAGTAATTAGCCAGTTTCTCATAAGTCACCCTATAACAAACAGCTCCTTGGACCTGTGAGCTTAAATTTGTGCAAAAAGTTCCTGGAAATCACGTTTCTGGTGGAAACCGGCGTGAGAACAAATGCAACAATAACACAGTAGTAAAGGGAAAAGTCCTGGACAGAAACGTACCTTAAACGTGTCAGTGGGAGCAGCTCGCCCACCTCATCTCTGCCGCGAGGGTCGTGGATCCAGGGCTGCAGACAACAGCAACGATGGGGAAAGATGAATAAGTTCACTCTGAAGACGGGTTTTGATCATCATACCGCTCCCAATTACAAGTCGGTATTTAACCGGGAATGACACATTTACCCCGGAGATGGACTAATAGGCTCCTAACATTTGTCACCTGTCACGGTGAAGGCTCTCTTCTCGTTATAACCATCGACATTAAGGTTATAACCGTGTTTGCCGTTTAGACCCCGTTGTGATGAAAGAGATGCTCATTAGCGGTATGCTAGCTAACTTTAGCAAACAGCCGAATCAGTAGCTTCTTGTTTTCACTGTTTCCACCCAGCTAAAGGCATTTAAACACGCCAGTTTAACGGCTCTGGTACTTTAAAAAGTACCGTGGCAGTTTCCCAACCTTTGCCGGGGGAAATGAACTGTGTTGCCCTGCTGCAAAGCTAACATGGTGCTGCATTCAAGTTACACAAAACACGTAGTAAATACAAGCTCTAATGAAAAAAGTATAATTTAAGAACATGTATAACTGAGTTATTTTGCCTTTTGATTAATAAGTAGCAATATATGTAGTTTGTGTGAGTGTAACTAACACGTTTTAGCAGGATTTACACAGAAGATGTTAACACAACCTATTTTTTGCTAACGCAATGATAATATAAAATAAAATATGTGATGTCACATGATGTGATACAATATATATGTATATCATTTTTGTAAAATTTTATGAAAAGATGTTAAGCAGCTTGTCAGCACCTCTTGCTGGCAGGGAACAGTGATTGCTGGATGCTAAACCAAATGGAAATCCATGTTTGGTTAAATCTCATCTCAAATCGCAGCTCCCTGCTGGGTTTGGCTTTCCATCCTTGACATCCCCCTCAAGTCTACGCCCCGTAAGCTCTCCTCTAGGTTCATTGGTCCCTGCAATATCGTCTGTTTTCTCTTTCAGTCCCTTTGCTGTTCACCTTCGTCTCCCTGCTCCTCTTTAGACACAGACATGCAACATGAGTCCGGCGTTGCACAAGTATTGAACACATACTGAGTATTGCATCAGTGTTATTGTGTACCAGGATGTTAATGCCAGTACCAGTTAAACTGAGGAGTTATACACTCTTACTGCAGAAGGGATGAATGACCTACGGTAGCGTTCTGTTTTACATCTGGGATGTCTCAGTCTGCCTCTGAAGGAGCTGTCCATGGTCTCCAGAGTGGAATGCAGTGGGTAGGAGGGTTTTTAAGATGGAAGTCATCTTCCCCATCATCCTCCTTTCACACATCTCCTCAACTGAATCCAGTGGGCAGCCCAGAACCGAGCTAGCTTTTTGAACTAGCGTGTTCAGTCTCTTCCTGTCTCGGTCAGAGCTACCTGCACCCCGACAGACCACAGCAGAGTGGATAACAGAGCCGATCACAGAGTGATGAAAGGATGTTAGAAGCAGGGAATTAACTCAGAAGGACCTCAGCCTCTTCAGGAGGTGGAGGTGGCTTTGCCTTTCTTATACAGAGCATCTGTGTTGTTGGACCAGTTCAGTTTGCTGTTGAGGTGAACACCCAGGTACTTAAAGGCACAGGTGTGACCAAGTCACTGCTTTGCGAGTCACAAGTAAGTCAAGTATTTTCAGTCCAGTCTCTAGTCAATTCAAAGACAATCAAGTCCAAGCCGAGTCCAAAGTCAATGATGTGGAAGTCCAAGTCAAGTCCAAGTCCTTAACTTTGAATTTTCAAGTCATTATCAAGTCATCTGTCCAACTTCAATTTAATGACGATGGTAATAAATAAGATCCAGAAATAAATCTTCTTAAAGCTTCGTTTATTTTCTCAAACAAGCAGGAAGTGCAACTGGAAGGGATTATCGACCAAGTGCTGCTGCAGTTAGCGGTACAAAATCGAAGAATGGTTCATGATTTTTGTCCACGTCGTTCCACTTTTGTGCTAAAATATCAAATATGCTCAAGTCAACAGATGCAAGTCGCAAGTCATTGGCGTTCAAGTCCGAGTCAAGTCGTAAGTCTTCATAGATTTTATCAAGTCAAGTCAGAAGTCATTAAAATAATGACTCGAGTCTGACTCGAGTCCAAGTCATGAGACTCGATTCCACACCTCTGCTTAAAGGCACCCATCACCTCAATGTCTGCCCCTGGATCTTTACTGGTGAGTGAGGAGGTGTTGTTCTCTGGAAGTCATTCACCATTTCCTTTTTCTTACCGGCGCTCAAGCGAAGGTGGTTACGCTCCAGTAAGTCCATGATGACTGGGAGGAAATACAACAATACTAGCGGACCAAAAGAAAACTGAATAACAAATTAAGATACAGAATATGTAAATTAGACACTAGAACCAAATACTGAAAGAAGTACACTAAACAGGAAGCTAAACGAAGACAACCGAATACAAGGAAATGGAAACATAAATATAACTGAACTGGGAGGGTCTAGCCTGGCAAGCCAGACTAAATAAATGTATGATTTAGTCTGGCCACGCTCCATTGACGGCTCTCGGTTGTGGGGCGGGTTCTACCGTTGTCTTTCAAATGATCTCCGCATTCCACTGGACAACGAATGTGACATACTCTTGTTTCACTCTGTTGCATCATCCCACCCACCAGGCCCTGATTGGCCCACAAAGCGGATGAAGCTCTGTGATTTGTTCACTAAGCAGATAGAGCACTATGATTGGCCCACCATTATGGACCAATCACAGCTCTTTATGTGTTTGAAACCCCTCTAGAGAGCTGTGACTGGCTAGCCAGAGTCCTGGTAGGAGCTGCGGAGGTTCCAATGGAGCATGCCTAGACCAAACTTTGCAAAGCAAGAATTTGGTCTAGTTCACTAGGCTAGGGAGGGTTGGAATAGAAACTAAACCATGAACAGGGAATGAATGAGTGAGAAAAACTACCGGAAGATCAAAATGATGATAAAGCTGCACTGAAGCGTGAACAGAACATATGTAGATGGGAAAAGATAACCAGTGTGGGGAGAAACAACATCTAAGAGAACACCGGGGTCAGAGGTCAAGAACACACAAGGAGCAGAGCTAAAATGAATGCTGGGGAGACAAGGGTGAGATGCAAAGGACACAGGAGGACATGGACAGGACAGCAGTAGCTCAGGTGGTAGAGCGGGTTGCCTCATGATCGGAGGGTCATGAGTCCGATTCAAGCTCCCGCCAGGGGTATCCTGCTGTTGTGTCCTTGGGCAAGACACTTCACCCAACTTGCCTGAGTTAGTGGTGGTCAGAGGGGCCGACGGCGCCAAATGGCAGCCTCGCCTCTGTCAGACCTCCCCAGGGCGGCTGTGGCTACAAGTAGCTTACCATCACTAGCAGTGTGTGAATGTGAGAGTGCGTGAAAGCGTCTTTAGGTGTCTAGAAAAGCGCTATATAAGTTCAATGCATTATTATTATTATTATTATCCTATAATCCTCGCAATCCATAATTTCAGTAATCCTCAGAATCAGAATCCTGAAGTATTTTGATGTTTTACTCCAGATGCACTGAGACACACTTCCAAACAACTACAGTGTTGTCTCCAGAATATTTTTCCAAAACAGAGCAAACACTTTCACAGCGACAGCGTTTGTCTTCACGTTCACGACTGAAATGCTTCTGGCTGTTCAGAAGACCGGATGACAGAAAACAGAATTAACTCAACATCTGAAAACAGTTTCATAATAATCAAAGGAAAATGCAGTTTTGTCAGAAAAATGTTGCAGCAGAAATTTTCTGGCAGCTTAGTTTGCTTGACTTTGGTGCGTAAGTCCTGTAGAAGCAGGTGTGTTTTCACTCAATCAGAAACGGCCGTAGGAGTGGAGTTTGGGTTAAATGCATGAATATGGATCAGCATTTATGAATTCATTACATTTTGTTTAAAGTCCTTTTCTTCCCAACCAATCAGATTTTGAGAATGGATTCTTCAGCTTTGAGCATCTTGCCGTTCTTCAGTTGAACACATCATGTTTCTCACAGTTCCACTTTGTTCTCTAAAGCTCGTTCCCAACCGTCAGACATGTGACTGAAGCGCTGCCACATCACACAGGTCTCAGGTTCACACACAACCAGCTTGCTGATGTTGGGCCTGACGCCGCACGATTGTTTCAGTTAAAAGATCTGCATTTTTCTGCCACATCTCAGAATTTCCAGCTTAGGCTTGGTTGGCCGTTGTGACTTTATTAAATGCTGAAGGTCCCACCTTCGAACAAAACACTAGCTTGTAGGCCAGAGACCAACCAAAGCAATTCAAGTCCTAAATAAATATGTAAACCAATTTTTGTTTTCATGAAACTTGATGCAATAAGCATAGAAAAGGATATTAATATTAATTTAGATGATCTGCATGGTGGTGCAGTGGTTAGCACTGTTGCCTCGCAGCACGAAGGTTGCAGGTACAAAACTCGGCTGCGGCCTTTCTGCGCGGAGTTGCGTGTTCTCCCCATGCATGCGTGGGTTTCCTCCGGGTCCTCCGGTTTCCCCCACAGATCACAACATGCCCTACAGGTTAAAATGTGTATGTTGCTTTGGATAAAAGCATCTGCCAAATAAATAAACATAAACATTAGAAAAAAAGAAGAGAGAAAAAGAAAAATTATGACATATTAGAATTTAACATACAACATTTACATGAGATTCAAATAAGTAGGTATATAATTACCCACTGCTCATCAAAATACATATTTGTAGTGATTAATTATATCACAACAGCTGTAAAGGCATGGGGGCTTTCATGTCTTTAATGTTAACACTTGTCAGTGTCTACAAGGCATCAGTACAATACTTGCATGTTTGTGTGTGTGTGTGTGTGTGTGTGGGGGGGGGGGGGGTTCGTGCAAGAATTATCTAGAAGTAAAATAAATCATAGAATCTAAAACAGTTATGAGGGCTTTCGTTTAAAGAGCAAGTCACCCCCTACCAGATTCTTACTCCACTCCCACTTCCTGTTTGGAAAATGCAACAAATGCTGTTGCCTAGCAGACCGAGAGGGTGGAGCCGCTAACAAATACACACACTCACGACATTGTGACATCATAATGTACCATCTAACATCATAGTGTACTTCTTAGCCAATAGCGATGGCAGATTTAAATTCAAATGTAGACGGTGCATCGCTGACAGTTTTAAGGAGAATTTTTAAATTTTAACTAAGATGAACTAAAATGCCGAATTATTGACGACACGTGGCTGCAGCACAATCAGAAACCCATTTATATAGTTTATCAACAAAAAAAATGTTGATTTGGAGTGACTTGCTCTTTAAAATAGCACCCCCTACAAGAGACTTACTTCACTCCCACTTAATGTTTGAAAAAATGCAACAAATGTTGCCTGGCAGACCGAGAGGGCGGAGCTGCTAACAAATACACAAACACACAGGCTTACAATGGCATTGTGACATCATAATGTACCAGTTTACATCGTAGCATACCTCTTAGCCAATAGCGGTGGCTGATTTAAATTCAAATACAGTGCAGTTTTTACCTGACGACAGCACAACACTGACAGTTTTAGGCAGAATATTTAAAATTTAACTAAAATGCACTGAAGTTCCAAATTATTTACTACACATGTCTGCAGCACGATTAGACACTCATTCATGTTGTTTATCAGCAAATAAAAAGTTGGTTTGGGGGTGACTTGCTCTTTAAATACGTATATTAGTCCACAAACCTCTGAGACTAACGTGAGGACTGGAGGTGATTGACACTCATCAGTAGGAGTAGAAAATTTTATAAAGTTAAAAGCATCAGAGGAACAAATTCACCAGCATTGCTGTTGTGATCATAACTGCACGTATGGATTATCCCGGTTCAGTGACTATTGAACACATTAAAGTTCTGTTTAAAAAATCATTTTTCTCGTCTTTGTTTTTTACGACAGCCCCTGAAGGCGCCATGTTTGCGTACGTCGTCATGACGCACGCTTACGCATTTTTGACATGAATGTATGGTATGTATTGAAGTGGTGAGTGTTATTGTAGTGTACTTGTGTTATATCCTTGTGGTCAGGCGTGAATGTGAAGTTGAACCGTTTTAACATTTTTATCCGACTTTATATTCGCTACCGGAAGGAATTCTGGCCAACATGTTTATGTAGGCTAACGTTAGCTAGCTGGCCGTCTCTCTCTCACCGTGTAAATTATTACTTGGTTTTAGTTTCGTGTCCACTGGCTCTACGATAATAGGAATGTTCTGGGAAATAAAGGCTTTTGGTGTCAGTACTATCAGTGCAGTACTAACTAATCTCGCCTGTTTATTGTGATTGTCCAACAGCTATCAAATAATCAAAGTTTTTGCCCTTTTTTCTGCAGAAATTTCTGCTTCTTCTGCAAACATGGAGTCTCAGAATTCAAATCTAACCTGTGCCATATGCTTGGACCGCTTCAAAGTCCCTGTCACCATTCCCTGTGGTCACACCTTCTGTAAGAACTGCATCACCCTTCACTGGGACACCAAGAGCAAGTCTGACATCGGACCCCAGTGTCCCATCTGCAACGAGGAGTTCCCCACCAGGCCCATCCTGAAGCGTAACGTGTCCCTGTCGGTCCTGACGGAGGCTGCAATCAGCACCGGTCCCTCCTGCAGAGAGCCTCAGGGGAGGGGAGGCGATGGGGCAAAAGCCATGCAGCTGTGTGATCGACACAAGAAGCCCCTGGTTCAATACTGCAAACAAGACAAGAAGCCTGTGTGCCCTGAATGCAGCATCTCAGAATGCAAGAACCACCAGAAGGAGTCACTGGAGGTGGAGAGGGAAAATCAAAAGGTATAGTAATAGATTACACAAACAAGTCATTCAGAGCTATTATCAACATTGTCTCACACTTTTCTCCTGTTTTTGAGTTTATCACATACATGATTTTGCAAATCTATTTCATCAAAGGTAACCTGAGGTAATGTTAATAAAGATTACGGATGTATCCGAACCAGCCTGGACCAAAGCGAAAAGTAATTATCCCCTAAACCGACTGGTTCCAGTGTTGGTGAGAACTGGTAGCAAGTCTTTCCCATCACTGCTGAGGAGTTTTGTTCCCCTCTTCTTATTTGAGTTCTGCCACAACAGAAGGAAAGGGCTGTTTCAGGTCAAAGGTCAGACAGTCTCCCGGATGTTCTGCTAGAGAACAGAATTCATGGTTCCATCAGGTGCAGCGGGTGGTCCAGGTCCTGAAGCAGCAGAGCAGCCTCAGACCATCACACTACCACCACCATGCTTTAGTGTTTGATTCCAGAGTGGGATGCTCACCTTCCAGATGTTGCTGCTCTGGTCTCATCAGTCCTACCCAGAAGTCTTTGAGAACATCCAGATGTGTTTGGTCACCAGAGGTTCCTTTAAAAAGGACACAATGTGCTGATTTTTAAAATCTTTTAGCTTACTTGATGTGAGAGTGGCCTCTGAAACTAAACTCTGCTTTCTAAATGAGGCCAGAACGCTTCCACACGGGACCGGGTTGGCTGGGATTACTGCTTCCTAATAAGTGAAATCTTTGTTTGATATAGACATTTTCATTTGCCTATCTGAAAATTTTAGGCGACCAAAACTTAAAGTCAGAAATCCATAAGATGAAAAATCATTTTTCACGGTACGGTAATGTCACGGTCTCTTCCTAAAACCCAGTTTCCATTACAGCTGCTGCTGAACAGTAAAGGGAAGGAGGTGCAGAAGCTCCTGGAGGAGACACAGAAGAGCATCAGCGACCTGGCTGAGAACATCAACCACGCTAAGGTGAACCTTCTGCTTTCTGCTGACGTGACCTAGAACCGGCTTGAAACTGGAATCAGAACACAGCAAAGCAGACATGTGATTCTCCACCCATAGGTGTCCCTTGAGCAGACTTCATCCTGGATGAAGCTGAAGTTCTCCACCTTGATAAAAACCCTGAGTGAGAAGCAGGAGGCCACAGAGCTGTTCCTTCTGGAGCAGAAGGAGACCGCCATCAGTGAGGCAGAGGCGCGTCTGGCCCAGCTCATGGAGAACTCCCAGATTCTCAAAGAGAGCCAGGTCCAGATAGCAGCTCTGAGCACCCTATCTGACACCGACTTCATTAGGGTGTGTACCTCCGTCTTCACATATGACCAGAGTCCTTTAAACCCGGTCCCCCTGACTGAGAGCAGGGTTCTGTACAGGTCTGCTGATGTTGTTTTGGACCAGAAGTCCTTCTGTGAGTATTTTAGAGTCAATAAAGAATGAATGCATACTTAAAAAGCCCTTAAGGCAGCATGATAAGAAACCGAGATGTTACATAAACACTGCATGTAAAGTCTTCAGTGGTGACTTTAACGTCCTAGCTGGTGTCTGAGTCCAGATGAGAGGCGTGGGACACCCTGTGTATTTATTATTGTTTTCAGTAAGAACATAAAAGTCTGATTGCAATCTAAAATCTTTGAGTAATTGTTATTTTCTGGAAAATGTGAATAAGTATGTAAACCTTTGGACCCTCCCATTAGTGAGGAATATGAAATCACTCTGTGATCGTTTGTTTGTCAGATGTCAGCTGGAGGTGATGAAAGGGTTCACTTTAGAACATGGGCAGAACATGCTAACTCCACACAGGCGTGGGGAGAACATGCTAACTCCACACAGGCATGGGGAGAACATGCTAACTCCACACAAGTGTTGGCAGAACATGCTAACTCCACACAGGCTTGGGGAGAACATACTAACTCCACACAGGCGTGGGGAGAACATGCTAACTCCACACAGGCGTGGGGAGAACATGCTAACTCCACACAGGCATGGGGAGAACTTGCTAACTCCACACAGGCATGGGGAGAACATGCTAACTCCACACAAGTGTTGGCAGAACATGCTAACTCCACTCAGGCGTGGGGAGAACATACTAACTCCACACAGGCGTGGGGAGAACATGCTAACTCCACACAGGCGTGGGGAGAACATGCTAACTCCACACAGGCGTGGGGAGAACATGCTAACTCCACACAGGCGTGGGGAGAACATGCTAACTCCACACTGGCGTGGGGAGAACATACTAACTCCACACAGGCGTGGGGAGAACATACTAACTCCACACAAGTGTTGGCAGAACATGCTATCTCCACACAGGCATGGGGAGAACATACTAACTCCACACAGGCATGGGGAGAACATACTAACTCCACACAGGCATGGGGAGAACATACTAACTCCACACAGGCATGGGGAGAACGTGCTAACTCCACACAGGCGTGGGGAGATCATGCTAACTCCACACAGGCGTGGGGAGAACATGCTAACTCCACACAGGCATGGGGAGAACATACTAACTCCACACAGGCATGGGGAGAACATACTAACTCCACACAGGCGTGGGGAGAACATGCTAACTCCACACAGGCATGGGGAGATCATGCTAACTCCACACAGGCGTGGGGAGAACATGCTAACTCCACACAGGCATGGGGAGAACATGCTAACTCCACACAGGCGGGAGGAGAACATGCTAACTCCACACAGGTGTGAGGAGAACATACTAACTCCACACAGGCGTGGGGAGAACATGCTAACTCCACACAGGCATGGGGAGAACATGCTAACTCCACACAGGCGTGGGGAGAACATGCTAACTCCACACAGGCATGGGGAGAACATGCTAACTCCACACAGGCGTGGGGAGAACATGCTAACTCCACACAGGCATGGGGAGAACATGCTAACTCCACACAGGCATGGGGAGAACATACTAACTCCACACAGGCATGGGGAGAACATACTAACTCCACACAGGCATGGGGAGAACATACTAACTCCACACAGGCGTGGGGAGAACATGCTAACTCCACACAGGCATGGGGAGAACATGCTAACTCCACACAGGCGTGGGGAGAACATGCTAACTCCACACAGGTGTGGGGAGAACATGCTAACTCCACACAGGTGTGAGGAGAACATGCTAACTCCACACAGGCGGGAGGAGAACATGCTAACTCCACACAGGTGTGAGGAGAACATGCTAACTCTATGCAGAAAGGCCGTAGCTGGGATTCAAACCTGCAGCCTTCTTGCTCTGAGGCAGTAATGATTGTACACAGTGATTTAAATCAGCAGCTAAACTGCAAGGCCACAAGAAGCCAATCCAGTGGAAGTTTGTGCGTGTTTGTTGGTTTCTGTGGTCACATGGTCGTTCCAACATGGTGGAAAGGGAGAGGAAGTGGATTTGGTCCTTTTTACAGCAGGTCACCTCACAGTTCATTGTTCTTGAATATTATTTTTCTCTGCAATGCTTTCCTCACAGAAATCAACACTTGTAGAAGTTCCTCATTGCAAAGACGTTCCCACAGACGTGTCACCAAACCTGCAGGATCGCATAAACGGAGTAACGGACGTCCTCTCCCGCGTGTCAAAGCTGGTCTCTGAAGACCTGGAGAAGGCTGTGGGCACAGCAGTGGGTCAGGACAAAGACGGTAACCTGCCTTTGAGAACGTTTGTCCCTCCCAGGATGGAGGCTCATCTCTGCTGTTCTTCTGTGTTGTGGTTCTCCAGGATCTCCTCAGGACAAGAGACCAGTTCTGGCTGTTGTTCCCAGTCCTGCTGCTTTCAGCCTCCCTGGTGGGAAGGAAGGTCTTAGTGCCTGTGAGTCCTCGATCAGAATCTTCCTCCGCAGAGTTTTAATTTAGTATAAGTTTCTGCCTCGTATGTCTTTTTCAGACCGATGCTCTCTGACCTTTGACCCTCGCACGGCCAATGGACACCTTTCTCTGTCGCTGGAGAATCGGAGGGCGGAGCACCTGATCTCCGGGCCGCGTCCTGTCCCTCCATATGAAGTCCGCTTCGATCACACCTGGCAGGTGCTCTGCTTTCAGAGCTTTAAATCTGGGCGGCACTACTGGGAGCTGGAGGTGTCCAAACCCTGGGCCTACGTCGGGGTAAACTCCCAGCTGCACGACTGCACGGTTTTAGCCCGTGGTTTTTTCTCCTGAAGGTCCAAATCTGCTCGTTAATCAGCCGTTTGGTTCGACCATTCACCAGGAGTTCACATGGCTGAAGCAGGAAGTTTTCAAAAGTCCAACAAATACAAATCTACGGTTTCAACCTTTATTTTAATACATGGTGCCGGTGGCTTTACATTTCAAACTTTACTGATGGAAAACATCGATCGGAGGCCGAAGCTTACTCCAGAGGCATGTTTACCCAAACGTTTCTCGTTTTCAGCCTAGTGACATCGCCAGCATCTGCTGCCATCTCGGTCTCTTCCTGTTGCTCTGTTGTAACCAAGTAGGATGTGAAACCGAACGTTAGGCAGGCCAGGTGTGATTAATGAGGCTCAGGCTGCTGAAGTAGTTTGAGTGAGTAAATGCTTTTGCTGAGTTTAGGAGATTCTACACAGTCTAGTAAATGTGGCCCCAGGTCTACATTTTAAAGAACAAACCTAACGGTGTTATAGATCTCCTCACAGTTCACCTGTTCGCTTTGCTCCGCCTCCTCCCAGGTTACCTATGAGACCATCCCCAGGAAGGAAAAAGGGAAGAGGTGCATGGTGGGGATGAACGACCTGTCCTGGAGCCTGCAGCTGGATGAGCACCAGCTCTGCGCCTGGCACAGCGGGAGGCGGGAGGCGCTGGCTGGCCCCTCCCACCACAGCCGCATCGGCATGCTGTTGGACTACGAGGCCGGGACCCTGACTTACTACGGAGACGGACAGACCAGACTTCACGCCTTCCACTGCGCCTTCACAGAGGAGCTGTTCCCTGCCTGCTGGATAGGAGAGGGCGTCAGCATCACCCTCTGCTCCACATGAGGAACCACTAAGGGTCACGGACTCTGACGGCCTCGTTTATCCACTCTTCTCTTTTAAAACCATCTCTGTGTCGTTGTTTGAAGGGACCCTGCTGTGGTGACGAGCCCTTTTCCTCTAGAGCCCAATGTCTCTGGTTCACACTACGTCAGTCTCACCGGTTTTATCTGGCTGGCTTCGATCTAATCACCAAAACGCCATTTCAGCACAGGTCGTTGTTTCTTCACATGAAATCAGCTGTTTTGTGTTTTAAAGCTTAGGCCCCGCCCACTCCACCACAGATAGTTCCTCCATTTAGAAAACCATCTTGATCCACGTTATTCTCTCATCTCTAAGTTTATTAGACACGCACATGGCAGATGGTTGGAGGAGGAGTTAAACATGGAGTCAGCCATGCTGATAAACTGTAGAAGCATCTGTTAGTGCTGCGCACACACGTAGTCATTATTTTAGTGCATCTTATTTAAAAGTTTAAATATTCAGCCTAAACCGCTGTTATTGCACCCTCTTCAGGTTAAAACTATGCACTGCATTAAAATTAGAGTCCGCTTTGGCTAACGGCTCAGCGTTGATTCTAAATGTCAGCCAGTATTTCTCAGCCACTCATAAGCCGATACGGCTTAGAGCCGCTTGGCTCCTCCATCACTCCTTCCTCCCTTTCCTTTGGTGAAGGAGGTGGGGGGACATCCTCCAGACTAGGAAGTCTGCTGCTGTTTCTCTGTCCGTTGGGGGTGCGTGTTTGTTAGCGGCTCGTTTCTCCAACAGAAGATCTGCATGCGGCAGGGCGGAGTTGCTGTCAGTCACGGCTGCAGCGCTGCCCTCTCGGTCCCTCCTGTTGGCACATTTTCTAAACTAAGTATGAGTGGAGACAGACTCTGGTGGGGGGCAACTTGCTCTTTAAGTGTTCACTCCTTAACCAAAGGGTTGAAGGTTGTAGCCTTGCTCAGTTTGTCTCAGTCATTGTGTCCTTGGGCAAGACATTTCCCCCCTCCTTACCTGCTGGTGGAGGTCGGAGGGACTGGTGGCTTATGTCAGTGAGCCCCAGGGCAGCTGTGGCTATGGTTGAGCTCATCACTACCAGCGTGTGAATGACTGGTGTGTTGTAAAGCACCTTGGGGGGTGTAGGGCTCTATAAGGCTATGTAAACACACTGTTTACCATCAGCACTGCAGCAGGGCCTGAAAAACGACACAAACTCCTGAAACGTTTAGTCTGAAGGTGGTGTCGCCAGTCTTATTCTAACCAGGTGTTTTCACCTGCTGTGTGATTTCCACCCAACACTCACCACCCTCCATCTTCATTAGATGCAAATTTACCTCCCAAACTTAAGGATTGTGTAGAAATGTTCTTGTTCTCCACGACAACGCCCCTGGATGGTTCAAACTGTCCCAGCAGGAATGACAGTGACCTTCAGCAAACATGTTAACAGATGCTAACTCTGACCTCATGAAACATGTCGGCACTTTTCTGTTACACACATTCAATTCAATTTTATTTTATTTATAAAGCGCCAAATCACGACAAGTGTCGTCTCAAGGCACTTCACATAATAAACATTCCATACAGGTCAGGTCATTAAGCCAATTAGTAAAACGTTTCCTATATAAGGAACCCAGCAGGTTGCATCGAGTCACTGACTAGTATCAGTGACTATACAGCAATCCTCATACTAAGCAAGCATGCAGCGTCTGTGGAGAGGAAAACTCCCTTTTAACAGGAAGAAACCTCCAGAGGATCCTGGCTCAGTATAAGCAATCATCCTCCACGACTCACTGGGGATGGAGAAGACAGAGCAGACACACACACACACACACACACACACCAACCAAGTAGTGTTTCTATGGTTACATTGTGATTTCTTAGTAAATATTCTATTTGGTGAGAGATAAACTTTATTGTAGTTATCCTAGTGAATCTATAATTAAACGGATAAACTAGCAGTAGCACATTCAACGTCAAGGAAAGTAAAAAGTTATTATCAGGAGAGGGAGAATGAAGTGGTTAGCAGCAGTGTGCTAGACGATGGCCCCCTCCATGAGGCCACCACAGCTCAGCAGAACATCATTGTAGCTTCTTCTGGGGAGAAAAACACTTAGAGAAAAAATAAAGTTAACAGCTGAAATAGCAGGAAATAATACAGTTAAAGAGCAGATTGTAGAAGAAAGTAGTCGAGTGTGAAAAGTTGTCAGTGTGTCCTCCAGCAGTCTAAGCCTATAGCAGCATAACTACAGAGATAACTCTGGATAACCTAGCCTTTTAGATGTAGGCATGTTGGAGGCAGGGCAAGGGAGAGCCGTCTTTACCGACTGTACACTCCACCTCCCTCTACTCCCCCACTTGTCCAGATCTAGGCTAACATCAGATTTTAACCATAGGCCCTATCAAATAAAAATGTTTTAGGCCTATTCTTAAAAGTAGACAAAGTGTCTGTCTCACGGACTAAAGCTGGGAGCTGGTTCCACAGGAGAGGAGCCTGATAACTAAAAGATCTGCCTCCCATCCTAATTTTAGATATTCTTGGAACCACCAGTAAACCTGCAGTTTGAGAGCGAAGTGCTCGGTTAGGAACATATGGAACAATCAGATTCCTAATGTATGATGGAGCTTGATTATTAAGAGCTTTATATGTGAGAAGAAGGATCTTAAAATCTATTCTGAATTTAACAGGTAGCCAATGTAGGGAAGCTAAGACAGGAGAGATATGATCTCTCTTTTTAATTCTCATCAGAACTCTAGCTGCAGCATTTTGGACAAGCTGAAGACTTTTAACTACATTCTGTGGACTTCCTGAGAGTAATGAATTACAGTAATCCAGTCTTGATGTAATAAATGCATGAACTAGTTTTTCAGCATCACTCCTGGAAAGGATGCTTCTAATCTTAGCAATATTCTGAAGGTGGAAAAAGGAAATCCTACAAACCTGTTTAACATGGAATTCTAATGACATGTCCTGGTCAAAGAGAATACCAAGGTTCCTTACTTTGTTCTTGGAGATTAATGTAAAGCCATTCAGGTCAGGTGATCGGCTAAGCAATTTCCTTTTCTGGATTTCTGGTCCAAAGATGAGAACTTCCATCTTGTCTTGATTTAAAACACATGGGAGTTTCTGTTCAGGTTTCAGTGTGGAGCATGCAGGAGTAATTAGGAAGAAGTCGCTGTGAAGCACATTTCTGTGGATTTATGAGCTCACTTCTCCTTCAGCTTCCTCTTTGCACACTTCTGTCCCGTCATGCTCCTCTCCGCTGCTGGGCCTGACAGCTACAGGACTTCTGCTCCGTTTCATGTTGGAAACAGGAGTTACTACTGAGGGTTATCGGTGGTGGGATCTGCTGCACTTTCAGATGTCTCCTACTGGTTTGTGACCTTTTTGATTATTACTTTGAGCACTTTTTGAGCTTTGTGGTGAACTTTGATCTGCTGACTGACTTCAGGCTCAGTGTTTTGGGAAACATTTATGCACATGATCCAAAACTTCACAGATTCATCTGGGATGTCAAACTCTCCTCTCTCCCCCCTGGTGGACATTAAAGCCCAACCCTGCTGACTGGAGAAATAAAGCAGCCTCCAAGAGTCGAGAGCGGTTTATTAAAATACAATCCAACGTTTACATGCATCAGTAGACATCATGCTTTGTTTCCCTTTGAGACATTTTACAGGAATTGACAATAAATCAGTTTGGAATAAATACAGAGCTTTGTTTTATTGTACAAACAGCCACAACAGAGCAGACAGTAGCCCAATGCACAGCGCGCCGAGTGCAAGGATACAGCCGACCACGAAGGAAGTCCAGGTCCGGGCGGGAGCAGATGTGGAGTTGCTCACATAACTGGAGAGTTCAGAAATTCTGAAGAACGGTCGTGTTTTTATCATAAAAGAAAAGAGGGAGCGGCTGAGTGGTGGTGAACCTGTTTACCTAACCTAACCTAAACAGGAAGTGACATCACTGAGGGACTGCAGTGCTCTTGCACATCCCCCTCAGGCCCGGGTTCAGGATCCAGGGATCCCACTGAGATCTAGGAGTCACCACAGGAACAGCCCCCGGCCACGCTACGCAGCTGTGTTTGGGGTGGCTGCATAAAACCCCCACATCTCTGAGACGTGGTCAGAAAGCCGTAGATCCTGACCACTCTGGACTCTGACAACACTCCTCTGCTCGAGTTAAGGTGCTTGTGAACGGAATGACGACACCAGTGGAGGTGGGAAAGCAGGGACAGGCAGACTTGACGGGGGAGGGTTATGTCCTGATGTCCAGTCTTAATGGAAGGAGAGCTGGTCCCGTAGGATGGAGGAGACGGAGACAAAGGAGGACAAGATCGAGCAGGTCTACTGATTCTTCTTGTCTTCTGGGGGGGAGTAGGGGGGAGGTTTGTCCTGGGGGAGAGGAAATCTGCTGTTAAGAGAGTCTGGTCACACAGAAGAAACTAACGGAATGAAATGACTGTTTTCCACCAAAAGTCATTTCCCCCCTCTCCTCTGACACAGAACTAGTCTGCATGAGATATGGCCTCAAGGTCTCATGCATTTGTTATAAACTGCTTCCTTTCCAGTTCAACAGAAGAATGAAGAATTGACTCTCCTTTTAATGAATAAAGAACTCTGTTTTAATAAAGCTAATCAAACAAAGTGTTAGTCAATAATAAGATGTGACCAATCTGTGAAATAAAATATTAATTACTTTATTATAATCCTATAGAATATAATAAGTAATACGACTTTAAATGTTTCCACTAGGACTGATCTCACGTAGCGTTAAGACATGACACATTACTTTCACTGATCCAATCAGAATCTGCCAGATCTGACGGAGGCGTGGTTTTGGTGGTGCTTGGTAAATCTGTCATCTTTTCATTCGACCATAAACCAAAACATCCGAAGTATGAAACTATGCCCACGTCATCTTTAACGCCGGTTCAAAGCGTTCTAGAGAAGTTGTCTGAGTGGCCAATCCGTAACTTTCCTCTTCAGCCAAAAGAACCAACGACAAGCTGGATAAAATCTGTTGCTGTTCCAACTGCTGCAACGGTTCCTTTCAGAATAAAAGCTGAACCAACACGACCCAGTTTTGGGTCTCGTTAGATGCCAATGAAATTGTGACTCGGAAGTATCTCAAGACTGGTGGTCGGCTGCCGCAGCTTTTTCTACAGGCTTCGGCTCCATAAAGGTCAAGCTGGACCTCTACACCTCCTGATCTAACGGGGACTTCCGCTAAGGGTACGTAGACGGACAGAATGGTGTCGTATGTGTTTATGAATCTCCTAACCAAAGCTTAACGCGAAGACATCACCTTCAGTTCCCATCAGAACTAATTGCTTCTTCGGATTTGTTGGTTCTGAACAACATTCCACACTACACCATTATCTGTCTCACTTCACCTTAGTTACACCATACACTTAGTGTTAAAGTTAGTCTAGTTTAATTTGTTTTAATAAATCTTTAAACTTTTAAACTTGACTCTCTCTCTTCTACGAAGCTGTTATCTAATCCCTGCAATAAAAAGTTCCAATCTTCTGGTTTAAATAACCTCACAGATCCAAGAGCTTGATTTCATATTTCCTATGGAATCCTACGCCTTATGGCTTATTAAATAACACGTAATTTAATTCATTACAAAACCAATAATGTGTGATTGTTCTGTAAAAGGAAGCTAATAAAGTTTTGTCCTGCTGCTTTAGCACAGCTGTTGGGTAAAGATTAGGTCCAAGAGCTGATCTACAGGAAACCGATGAAAATAACTAATAATTCATGAGTGTTAGGCTCAAACACCTTAAGAAGCTCGTTTGTAATTTAAATACTTTAACAGCGGCAAAGTCAACAGTAGTGTTATTATTTATGCGAATGCAGCAGGAGTACGTTTAGAACATGTCGGGTCAGGAGGAGCTGTGGCCAGATGTCACCGGGAGGATTACCTGTGGCAGATACACACGTGTGGGAGGAAGAGTGGCGCAGCTGGAGCTCGCTGCTGCCTCTGCTGCTTTGGCCTCCGCTGAAACCAGAGAGGAGACACGATGAACTTCAGCTCATCAGACTGGAGTAAGCCTTTAATCCCCCTGAACCGCGCCCGCTTTAAAACGTCACAACACTACTTCCTGTGGGCTTTTCATCCCAAAGGCTTATAGCTCTTTATATGGCAGACACGCCCTGTCCTAGAAAACACTTCCAGCTGGTTTCTGACTCCTGGTGGTAAAACCAGACCAAGTCGACCAACCAAGCAGAGCCTGGTGTGGAGTATCTGTGAAGCACAAGCGAACTACGCCCTCAGCTGTCGTTACAGGTCAAACTGAACAATGAAACCAACTACATTTCACTAGACGCCAGTGGTTGTGTGTCCAATCAACAAGAGTAGTCATGTTCTGTCTGAGATCTGCTGGCTTTTGTGTTTGTTCTCATGATGTGATCAGACGGTCTACAGCCCTCAGGTAACTAGCATGAGGAACATGTGACCTCAGGCCATGTTGGCAGAAGTAAACATGATGGCTGCACATGCCAGCGTATGTGTATGTGTATGTGTGTGTGTGTGTGTGTGGAGTTGAAGGGAAGCTTGTTTCAGAGTTGACGAGGTTTGATCCTCCCGTGCAGAAGGGTGACACCTGTCACTGATGGAAGAGTCACCACGCACGGCTGCTCAGGCTGACGTCACCCAGCACATATCAGACATGGGTCTGGGTTTAGACCACATATAAAGGTGACCTGGCTCGGACCTGAATTAAAAGTCGGGCCCACGCTGTCATAAAACCATACGGGTCACTTCAGCCAGAGTCCCACCTGCTGCTGAGGAGGGGAGGTCTGGATCATTTGGTGGCTGCTGACCCAGAGGAGCAGAATAAGGAGGTGGAGGGACGTAGCTCGCAGAAGCATCAAATGCTGGAGGACTCGGGTAGAATCCACCTGGAGTGACAGAGGAAACGTTATGACCCGTGTTCTACCGATTCTGTGTGGCTCTATGAGCAGCCTCGGTTCAGAGAAACAGCTATCCACAACAAGGGTGGTCACAAACTCTTAAATTTAATCAAATCTCATAAGTTTCATAACAGTTTAAACGCACGCGCACGCACACACACACACAAACACACACACACACACACACACACACACACACACACACACACACACACACACACAGATAGATTTGGGCAGAAAAGCATTTCGTCAGCCTCCAATTGCACACCTTCTCTCACTTAAAAAGATGAGAGGCCTGTAATTTTCATCATAGGTTTACCTCATGAGAAACAAAAAGGGAGAAAAAAAAGTCCAGAAAATCACATTGTCTGATTTTTAAATCATTTATTTGCTAATTATGATGGAAATTAAGTATTTGGTCTCCTACAAACAAACAAAATGTTTGTCTCTCACAGACCTGTAACTCCTGTAGAGCTCCTCTGTCCTCCACTCACCACTGGTATTAACGACACCTGCTGGAGCTCATCAGAATAAAAGACACCTGTCCACAACACCAAAGAGCTGTCAAAGGACACCAGAGTAGGTCAGGTTTACAGCATTCAGCAGCTCGTGTCCTGACTAAGACCAGGAGGCAGGAGCACATTACACCTCTCTTAAACAAGCTGCATTGGCTTCCTGTACGTTTCAGGATCGATTTTAAGGATCTTTAATGGTTTTTAAATGTCTTAATGGTCTTGGGCCTTCTTATCTCTCAGAACTGCTTCATAAATACGAGCCTTCGCGGTCCCTGCGCTCCTCTGGCAGCCGTCTCCTCATCATTCCAAAAGTCAGGACACACTCCCAAGGCGAGGCATCCTTCCAGTTTTATGGCCCTCGCCTCTGGAACAGTCTGCCAGAGGACCTCCGGGCCGTAGAGTGTTCTTGTTCTTAAGGCCAGGCTCAAGACTCACCTTTGTAGAATAGCTTTTAAGTGATTTTGATCTATTTTAGCCTGTTTTTACCATCTTTTATATATTTTATCAGTGTTTTATTACTTACTCTTTTAATTAAATAACACATATTTAACTTATAATAATGATTAGTTTTAACCAGCCTTAATACTGTGTTGTACAATATTTTATAAATGTAATTATATGTTTCTATTTGGTTATCTTTTATCACTGTGTTTTATTTAGATTTTTATTTATTAGCTGTTTATGTTTAATTTGTTTCTTAACTTGTTATCTTGGTCTCATTAGTAAACTAGTGTTTCCTCTGTGGGGGCCGGCTGCCCCGGGGGCAGCGGTGGGCTGTGGCGGCCGGGGTGCTTCCCATGTCTACTCTTGCCAAGGCTACTGCTGCCAGTCTTGGTGCTCCCGGTGCAGTTGGCTCCTTCATGGCGTTTTCGTCTTCTTTGTACCTACTACATCTGCACTCAGCCAGCCCCCCTTTCTCTATTACGTGTGTGTGTGTGTGTGTGTGTGTGTGTGTGCGTGAGTTTGCATCTGCTTGGGACGGGATTGAGGGAGGGAGGAGGGAGAAACAAAGGGGATCTCTTATGTGAATCTGTGTGGGAGGGGTGGGAAACCGACTGCTGTCTGGTTGGTTTTAATATTGTAAAGCGCTTCGAGCTGCATTTGTATGGAAAGCGCTTCATAAATAAATTTTGATTGACTGATTGACCAGAAACAAGAATGTGAGCTGCACCAGGCTGGGCTGTCTGAATCTGCTATAGGTAAGTGGTTCGATGTGAAGAAATCAGCTGTGGGAGAAATTATTAGAAAGATGTACAAGACCATGGATTATGTCCCTCGATCAGGGGCTCCACGCAAGATCTCACCCCGTGGGGTCAAGATGATCATTAATGATAAATGACCTGCATTTGTATAGCGCCTCTCAGAGTAAGGACTCCAAAGCACTTTCCTCTACAGTGTATCATTCATCCATTCACACACACATTCACACACTGATGGTGATGAGCTACAGTGTAGCCACAGCTGCCCTGGGGCGCACTAACAGAGGCGAGGCTGCCGACCACCGGTCCCTCCGACCACCACCAGCAGGCACGGTGGGTTAAGTGTCTTGCCCAAGGACACAACAGCAGAATTCTCTGTCCGGAGCCGGGATTGAACCTGCAACCTTCCGATTACTGGACAACCCGCTCAACCTGTTGAGCTACTGCTGCCCATGATCATTAGTGACCTGCAGAGAGCTGGGACCAACGTTACAACAGCTACCATCATTAACACACGACTACACCATCAGGGACACGTGCCCTGCTTAAGCTAGTACGTGTGCAGGCCCGCCTGAAGTTTGCTAAAGAGCGTTTGACCTCTGTCATCGCCAACAAAGGGTACATAACAAACTAATGAGATGGACTTTCATTACTGACTGAATACTTATTTTCCACCATAATTTGCTAATTATTTAAAAATCAGACAACGTGATTTCCTGGATATTTTTCTCATTTTGTCCGTCATAGGCAGAGGTGGACAGTAGCGAATTACATTTACTCAAATTACTGTAACTAAGTAGTTTTTGTGTGTATTTATTCTTTTGAAGTTGATTTTAAAATCTGTACTTTTACTTAAGTATGATTTTTTTTTAATATTTGTACTTTGCTAAATTTTCAGTCATATCCGTTACGGAGTAAAAACAATGGTAGGTAACGATAAATTAAAAATATGCACTTTGCAGCGTGGGAACAGAGAGACACCTGCGTGAGCGCTGCGTCTCGCCCGTGGGGGTGTGGGTGAACACCTTTTATAACGAGGATGTTGAACAGACACCTTTCCTGCAGTTCTGCTCAAACATCAGTCCGGTCCCTGGGACGCACTCGCTGTTTACCCCCTCTCTCCATCCCTCTCCTGTGGGTTGAAGCCCACACCTTTGTGCACCGGTGTAGTGTCATCGGTATTCTGCTCGGTTCAGTAGCTGGACTCGGCTCTGTGTTTTGAAATGTGTTACCCCAACCGCTCCGCACGGCAGCGGCAAAATAGCGTTTAGCACTCATAACAGGCGGATTCCCAGCGCTTTGCTCATAAAACAGAAGACCTGCAGACGGCCTCTGTGAGTTAAAACATCTTAATACTGGAACTAATTTAGTTGTAAACGTGTGTGTGTGTGTGTGTGTGTGTGTGTGTGTGTGTGTGTGTGTGTGAATGGGACGTTGGGAGCTCTATTTATACATCACACATAACTTGAAAGGCCAGGATTCTTTGATTCCAACAGCTGATCAGAAATAATCTGTTTCTCTAAACCCAGGCTGTTTAGTCATCAGCGACAGGCAAGATGTTCTTCACATTTTCACAGAAACACACTTCTTAAGATCTGAAAAGTCACTTAAAAATGTAACTACAGCCACTGACGATACAATACAAGCGATATCTATTGGTGCCTTTACCTTGAGGAGGGCTGGGGTAGGAGTACCCAGGGGGAGGTCCTGGTGGGTACACTCCATTAGCTGGTGGAGGAAGGTAAGCGCAGGTCCCGTTAGCCATGTAGGGACAGCCGCCAAAGCCTGGAGTCACAGGTTGTCCTCTGGATGCTGAAACATGACGAAATATCAGCAAAGATGCATTCAACATACGGTTCAACTTGTTGCTAGGCAACCCTTTACCTGCAGCTGCTACCTGCAGCATGCACTGGCCAAACTCTATGGCTCCACCAGCAGCAAACACAAGTTTGAATGTAGCACAGCCCTCCCAACCACCTGCAGGACGCAACATAAGGAATAACAGCCAGCTGGATGACAGACTGACACTCACTCATTCACTCACTCATTCACTCACTCACTCACTCACTCACCTCCAGGCTCTGCACTAATGGTGCCTTTGATGTAATTGGCCCCCAGCACTGGTTGTTTGATCTCACAGCTCTTCATCAGGTAGAAGGGCATCATGAACGACTGCAGTGCATCCCGTCCTTTAGCCACAAAGATCACCTGGAAAATCCCACATATGAAGCAACTAATCTTGTGAGAACAGAATAAACCTGGATCTTTTGAGTGCAATGTTCTGGTCTATAGGGCCTTACATGGACAAGCACCATCTTACATTGGTGATCTTCTTAGTCCCTACACCCCCAGCAGGTCCCTGAGGTCCAGTGATCAAAGCCTACTGGTTGTGCAGCACCAGGCTAAAGGTCAAAGGTGACAGATCATCTGCTGCTGTGGCCCCCAGACTCTGGAGCTCTCTCCCCCTGAGCCTGAGATCAGTGGACTCAGTGGTCTCCTTTAAAGAGCAACTAACTCCTACCAGAGTATTACTCCATTCCCACTTCCTGTTTAAAAAAATGCAACAAATGCTGTTGCCTGGCAGACTGAGAGGGCGGAGCCACTAACAAATACACACACACAGGCTCACAACAACATTGTGACATCATATGGTACCAGCTAACGTTCTAGGGTACCTCTTAGCCAACAGCGATGGCAGATTTAAATTCAAATGCAGTGCAGAGTTTTTACCTGACAACGGCACAACGCTGACAGTTTTAGCCAGAAAATTTAAATTTGAACTAAAATGCACTAAAGTGCCGAATTAGTGACTACACGTGTCTGCAGCACGATTAGACACGCATTTATACAGTTTATCAGAGAAAAAAAAAGTCGATTTGGGGGTGACTTGCTCTTTAAGCAGCTGAAGACTCACCTGTTCAGGCTTTGGTGTGACCTGTAGGGTTGTCACGGTAACCGGTATAGCGGTAAACCCCGGTAAAAAAGTTGACAATAAAAATAACCGTCCAGTTTTTAATAAACTAAATTATCTCGGTGGGTTTACCGTGGCCGCGGTTTCGGCGCGGTGACCCTTACCAGCCACCGTCGCTTCAGCTGGCTGAAGTTCCCGCGGCGCGCACACGCACTTTTTAGTTTGCAACGGCACCAAAACTTTGAAGCTGAAATAATGGCGGAAGGAGGAGACGGCAGCGCCCAGGACATCCATCAGCCCTCAAAGAAGACTAAATCGGAAGTATGGGCATATTTTGGATTTCTGAAAAATGCTGAGGGACAGTTAATAGAAGACGGCTATCCCGTTTGCAGGACGTGCAGGAAACAAGTGTCTGCAAAAGGCAGCAACACTTCAAATCTAATGGCACATCTGCGTGACCATCACCCACGTCTCTACAGCCAGTGCAAGGTAAGTTTACATTAGCATTTTAGCTTAAACGTGAGGACGTGAGGACTTTTGGCTGAGGGAGAATGCAACGAGTCACTAAATACTGCAGCCGCAGCGTCCTCTGCCAGCATTTAAACCGTGTCACGGACACCCTGTTGCTGGATGAAGCATCTTATTTGTTGATGAAGAGAAATATACAATTAGTTCCTTGTCATTGATTTGTTTACTTATTCAATGCCATTTATACTTGAACATTTGGATTTGATTACATAGTTTAGTAGTTATTTTAGTAATTTGTTTAAAGTGGCTATTTATTTTAAATACATATTTTTTAAGGTTGACTTGTACAGTGCTCAAGTCAAGTGTGGACTGGAGTTTTAGATTTTCATTTTGATAATGAAGAAAACAAGTATATGAGAAAACAAGTGGTGTTTCTTTGATTTGTTTACATATTGTTTATGTTTTGAATGTTTGGATTTGTATCATTTAAACCTGCACTGACTTCTGTAACATGTTCCAGAAAAAGAAGCTATTTGTTCCTTTACTTGTGAAAAGTTGCACTTTTGCTAAGGCTTTGTGTTATTTTAGGTTTAATAAACACTGTTAAACCTTTTCAGAACTATTTCAGTTTGTGTAGAACAGGACTATCAATGCTTTCTGAACATATGCAACACCGTTTAAAAAATACCGCGATAATACCGAAAACCGTGATAATTTTGGTCACAATAACCGTGAGGTTAAATTTTCATACCGTGACAACCCTAGTCACCACCCTCTCCTTAATCTGCTCTTTCTACCTATTCCACCTTTCCTGGGATCCACCGATTTCCCTAATTCCTATTCATTTTCTCTCTCCCTTTCCTTACATTTTAACCACAATTTTTATTTTGTCATGTTAAACATTTTTTAACCATTAAAAAAAATCTTTAATGTTTTAAAATTGTTTTTCTGAAGCGCCTCGTGATTTTTATCTTGAAGCGCTATACAAATGACTGTAGACTTGGGACTACATTACGGCTGCATGGATATTAGCCTGGCCTGCCAGACTCGTAGTTCTGTACAGAGAGTCTGCTAAGAGGCAGAGATGCACTTGAGGGGCGGGACTAGGCAGCTCAAAAATAACCAATCAGAAAAAAGGACAGAATGCTGACTGTACCAAGCGACGCTGTAGTTAAAAATGGCGTCTGACGACAGCGCAAACTTCTTTCTTTAGAAGAAATGCTTTTAGCGCTTCTACTTGTTGAAAGACGTGTCCAAGTCATTTAGAGCAGCGGAAAGGGCCGCAGTGAACTCCGCTTCAGTCAATCAATCAATTTTATTTGTAGAGCACCTTCCACAACGTTATCAGAAGCCCAAGGTGCTGAACAGCATCATCATAAAAACATTCCCAGTACCTGGGCATAAAAGCAAGATAAAAACATAAATTCATAAAATAACAAGCAAACAATATCACAAATACAGAGAGATAACGGAATAAGACTAATCAATTAAAAACAAATGGTGGACAAAATAAGATCAAGCATCCTGGTCAAAAAGAAGAAGTATTAAAACCATAATGTCAGGGCAATTCAAAGAACCCTAGCGCTGAAAAGCAATCAAATAAAAATGAGTCTTTAGACGAGACTTAAAGACTTGAAGGGACGGTGCCTGCCTAATGCTCAATGGCAATTCATTCCACAGATTTGGAGCCAAAAGAGAAAAAGCACGATAACCCCTCGATCGATATTTCGACCGGGGGACCACCAGACGTCCTTGCTCGGCTGAGCGAAGAGACTGAGATGGAGCATACCTGTGCAAAAGTGCAGTAATGTAAGAGGGGGAACTGCCCTGGAGGGCCTTATAAACAAGAGTTTAGATCTTAAATTTATCTCGGTATTGCACCGGGAGCCAGTGCAGAGTAGCTAGCACTGGGGTAATGTGCTTTCGACATCTAGTACCTGTCAGGAACCTAGCCACTGAGTTCTGCACAAACTGGAGCCGTGCAACCGTGCACTGGGCCAGACCAGCATACAGAGCGTTACAGTAGTCCAGCCGGGACAGGACGAAGGCATGCAACACAGACTCCAGATGAGCTCTGGACAGCAGAGGCCTGATCCTGGATAGTCTTTTCAGGTTAAAAAACAGGACCTCACCACTGTATTTACGTGAGTGTCAAGATTAAGTGAGGAGTCAATTTTAATCCCCAAATTACTGACTATTTTCTTTTCATAGGGTGTCAATGGGCCAAGGTCAATATCAGCACCTGAGCCATTTCTTCTGCCAGGACTAAGTACTATGACTTCCGTTTTGCTATCATTTAGGTGCAAAAAATTAGAAGCCATCCAACATTTTATGTCCTTCAAACAGTCCAGAAAAGGAGAAACAGATCTAACTTCCCCACATCGAAGAGGGAGATAGATCTGGCAGTCATCAGCAAAAAAATGAAATTTCACATTATGCTGACGAAGGACTCCAAGAGGAAGCAAATACACTGCAAATAGGAGAGGACCAAGGACAGAGCCCTGTGGAACACCCCAACGAAGTCTCACGCAGGGTGACGTCACCTCACCCATCTGAACACTAAATGTCCTGTCTTGAAGGTAGGAGCAAAGCCATTGGAGGGCCTGCCCAGTTATCCCCACCCAATGCTGTAGTCGTCCCAGAAGGACTTCGAGGTCGACTGTATCGAAAGCTGCAGATAAGTCCAGCAATAGCAGGACAACATCGTTATCCATGTCACAGGCTTAAAAACGTGTCATTAAAAACCATTAAAAGAGCAGATTCAGTGCTGTGACCTGTCCTGAACCCTGACTGAACGGTCTCCCATAAATCATTTGTGTCCATAAAGGCAACCAATTGTGAATACTTGACCTTCTCCAGCAGTTTGGAAAGAAAAGGGAGTTTTGAGATGGGCCTGTAATTAGCTAAGGTTGTCACATCCAGTCCCGGCTTTTTTAACATAGGATGAAGTCGCCATGTTCAACAAACTCGGTGTTGTGGTGTGTGATGTACGCTACTCAGCGCTGATTGGCTCGGTAAGAATTCTCGGGGGTGGAGTTATTTGAATAGGAGAGTTCCCAGAGCCTTTCTCTGTGCAGGATTAGACAGAGGAGGAGTCTGGCAGTCCAGGCTACATGGATACAACACAGTGGCTGAAAAAGCCTCTGGTTTCCGTTAACAAACGCACTCGAATATCGATTCCAGCAAATCCTTCGTGTTACTTTTTACTTTTCATTTGCAGTTGATGTGATTACTGAGCTCACCAGGAATAACTGGTAACATTATTGAGTCATTTGTAAACAAAATGCTACTAGTTTCCATTCACTCCATTTGTTATGCTAGGCAAAAGCTAACGGACTGCTGCTGGAACAGGAGAATTACTGCGCCGGTCACAAAATGCTTTTTTCTCACTTATCTAATAACTATGGGAAATACGGTAACAGACAGATTTTTACTTTGTGGTGGAATGTGTATTTCTTCAGGTTAGACGTTGAGTCTTTGGTTGTTGGCTGGGAGACAAAGATTGCAGTGCATCATCAGATTTTGCATACCTCGCTCCATTTTTAGAGTGAAAAACTGCTTGAATTTCCAGGAAGTGAACGTATTTTTTTTTCTTTCAATGCGAGTAGGTTGATTTGGCTGCGGTTGTGGCTCCGCCCAGTCCACCTCCTGGTCTGAATCCATACCTGGCCACTCATGTTAACGCTGGTGCTTGCTAGTCGAGGGTGTAGCCTTCTCATAGCTTCAGCCATAGCGTTACTATGGTTACAGAGGCACAGAACACTTTATGTTCTGTGGAATATTAGTGTTTATTTGTCAGTAATACTTAATCCAGCTCAGGTAATCAGACCATCAGAAAGCAGGTTCAGTTACTCCAGCAGCATTTTGTGATGGATGATTTTGTTATAAGTTCCTCTCCTCGAGTAACGCGTGTGTGCGTGCGTGTGTGTGTGTGTGTGTGTGTGTGTGTGTGTGTGTCAGATTGAATCCTGTTGAGGTGCCCTGGATCAGCAGGAGCCCACGGCTGTAGCTCACCCTGTACGGTGTCAGGAAGACGCTGCCCTTCCTGCTCTGCCTGAAGGCTTCAGGTAAACTGTCAGCATGGCAGAAGGTGAGCTCCACGTTGTCATGGTTCATCAGCACACTGGTGACAGAGAGACAGAGAGAACTGAACAGCCCAGCTCACGTACAGAAATAACGGGATTACAGTTTCCCGCCACAGCTAGAGTCAGGGTTTACACCTGCCTCCATGTTCTAGAGCAATCCAACAACCCTCCTCAGCAGAGCAGGCCCGGGCTGAAGGAGGGTCACGTGGACGCCAACAGCCAGGCTGCTTCTAGCTAGCAGCTCGGCGGGAAGGTCCCAGAATTCTGGAGGAACTTTTAGCTTTCGGCTCTGATCCAACCCCAGCCGAGATGTTCCGTCTGCGCAGCGTTGCTAGCGGGGCTGGAACCGAACACGACTGCATTAAGTTCACGAGTCTGAAACGGTACCTTTCACTGTTGTTGATGATGACTCCGCCGGACTCCGAGTGGTTCTGGTTCAGAGTCATGTCGGCAGGCCTCCGCTGTCGGTCACACACCGCAGCTGTGTTCCAACACCGGGCCTTCGGTACCGGTTTACCTGGTAACGACTACAGAACAACTACAGGCCAGGGCTCGGTGATGCACGCACCTGCTCGACGTAAACACGACTGGAAACATCAACACAGTAACGTCACACGCATGCGCAGACAGGGTTTTCACGAAAACACGAATCTAGTGCAGGAAATGTGTGCCAAAGTTCTTCTGTAATTTCAGAAATACAACTCAGAGATAATTTAACACTAGAACCCCCAGAGGGCAGTCGCGTGACTGGGCTGTGGTTATCTAGGGTTCTTAATCATCTGTGGGTGGTTTGTTCTGCAAATGTAGCATTTACTTGTGAATCAGTGGTGTAGTGACAATTAATTCAAACATTCAAAATGTTTATATAGAGAAAAATATAAATGGTGACAAAAATGCAAGATCCTGCAAGTGCCAAGATTTTGTGTGCGCATATGACGACTGTGTGTGTGTGTGTGTGTGTGTGTGTGTGTGTGTGTGTGTGTGTGTGTGTGTGTGTGTGTGTGTGTGTGTGTGTGTGTGTGTGTGTGTGTGTGTATTTGAGTTGACTGATTTGTTGGCAGATATCTGGCACTCCCACTCAGTGTCCTCTCTTCCACAAGTATGCTTATAGCAGTGTACACAGCGTGTAGTTGCACAATTGTTTTTGCACTGGATGGCCACTTACACGTGGCCTTTTCCCCTGGGTGTGTGGTTTGGCAGGTTTGTTGCTAAAGCTGCTGTTCATTCTATTAACTTGTTGGATCGTGAACCTCTTTAAAAACTTTGCTCTATATGTGCCCCTTTTTTAACTTTGAGCACCCACCCCTTCAAAGGTCTCTGCATGGCCCTGGTGTGGATTGGCAGGTTTTTTGCTAAAGCAGCTGCTCATTCTCAGCCATGAATTGCTTAGAAAGCTCATTTCCAAGATGTGCTAGGAAGTCCACTCTTCTCTCCTTCACACCAGTACATGCCTCCTGATAAAGCACGTGAGCATTCATTGCGGCCGTGTAGTCCATCATGTTATTAAACACGGCAACTGGCCATCGATGGGTTCCTGCATGCACTGTGTAGTGCCAAAACTTTTGGTCCATAATGTCCATGCCACACTTCATGGCATTGTAATCAGTGACCCCATGTTTGGCTTTCTCTTTCGGTTCTCCCCAATCTATGCATGGTACTGAGGATGCAGACGGTCTTCCTCCTCTTGGATGCGAAAACTGTGAGAGTTGTGCCAGTTGTTGAAAACATCTAGTAAGACAAAAATATTGTTAAAAATATATTTAAAATGAGCAAGAAGTAGACAATTATGATTAAAAAATGTAAAGAAAGAGAGAGAGTGAATAGGAAAGAGGGAAATCAGTGGATCCTGAGGAAGGTGGAATAGGTCAGAACAAGGAGAGGGTGGTGAAGGTCACCAAAGCCAGCTTGAACAAGTGCGTTTTCAGCTGCTTTTTAAAGGAAACCACTGAGTCCACTGATCTCAGGCTCAGGGGGAGAGAGGTCCAGAGTCTGGGGGCCACAGCAGCAAATGATCTGTCACCTTTGGTCTTTAGCCTGGTGCTGCACAACCAGTAGGCTTTGATCACTGGACCTCAGGAACCTGCTGGGGGTGTAGGGACTGAGAAGATCACCAATGTAAGATGGTGCTTGTCCATGTAAGGCCCTATAGACCAGAACCAGGATCTTGAAATGAACCCTGAAGTTGACTGGCAGCCAGTGAAGCTGGAGGAGAAGCGGGGTGATGTGGGTGTGTTTGGAGGACTTGGTCAGAAGCCGAGCACAGGCGTTCTGAACCACCTGTAGCCGGTACAGGGAGGTTCTGCTCAGACACGTGAAAAGAGAGTTACAGTAGTCTAAGCGTGAGGAGATGAAGGTGTGGAGAACTGTCTCAAGTTCAGAGCGGGACAGAAATGGACTCAGCTTAGCAACGTTCCTGAGATGGAAGAAGGAAGAGCGAACAAGAGAACTGACATGAGAATCCAGGGTGAGAGCTGGGTCAAAGGTCACGCCAAGAGTCCTGACAGAAGGTTTGGTGTGAGAAGCAAGCTGACCAAGAGAGTCTCTGACTTTGGGAACCAGCTTGTCTGGGGGGCACAGATGAGGATCTCAGTCTTATCTTCATTCAGCTGAAGAAAGCTCCCACCATCCAGGTTTTGATAGAGTCTAAGCAGGTGTGCAACAGCTGCAGCTTAGACATCTCATGGGGCTTAAAGGAGATGTACAGTTGGATGTCATCTGCATAAAGATGGTAGGATATTCCTTTGAAGGAGCTCAGGATGTGCTGAAGAGGAAGCAGATAGAGGAGGAAGAGCAGATGCCCCAGCACAGAACCTTGTGGGACACCATGGGTAAGAGAGGTGGTGGAGGACCTAAACTTGGAGACGGCCACAGAAAAGGAACGCTCAGACAGATAAAAGGAGAACCACTCCAGAGCAGATCCTGATAGGCCTACCCAGTCTCTCAGCCTCTCCAGTAGCAGGTGATGGTCCACAGTGTCAAAGGCTGCAGTCAGGTCCAGCAGGACCAGAACAGAACAGTCCCCTGCATCACTGTGAGTCAGAAGGTCATTAGAGACCCTAAGAAGAGCTGTTTCAGTAGAATGAGCTCTACAAAAACCTGACTGGAAGCTATCATAGATGTTATGTTCATCAAGAGCAGCTGTGAGTTGTTTAGCCACAACCTTTTCCAAGATCTTGGAGATGAACGGAAGTTTAGAGATGGGTCTGAAGCTGCTATGGAAAGAGGGGTCGAGACTCGGTTTTTTAAAGTAAGCAGGGACCTGACCAGAGACCAGAGAAGCATTAATTATAGAGAGCACGCTGGGACCGTTGGACTGAAAAGCACTTTTAAACAAAGATGAGGGTAAGATGTGGAGGGGGCATGCAGAGGTCTTCATAGAGTTAACTAGTTTGGTTAACTCAGGCAAAGAAACAGGAGCAAAGCTATCTAGGATGATGGGCCTGGTTGGAGTCGGAAGAGGCGGCGATAAGGCTGAAGGAGAGAAGCTAGATCTAACCTTATTGACTTTGTCCACAAAGAAAGACAGAAAGTTTTCACAGTCTGTAACAGAGTGGATGGAGGCTGTAGGAGAGGCAGGAGAGACGATGCTGCTGATGGTGTTAAACAGTACCTTGGGGTTCCCTTTGCTCTGGGACACCAGGTTGGAGACAAAGGAAGCCCTGGTGTCTCTGACTGCAGAGTTAAAGGATGTCAGAAGGTCCTTTAGAAGCAGCAGATGGACGTGGAGATGGGTTTTCTTCCACAAACACTCAATTTTTCTGCATTGGCGCTTCAGGCTGCGAAGGCTGTCATTAAACCAGGGAGTAGGGTTCACTGCAGGAACTGATCTGGTTCTGACAGGACAGATGTTGTCCAGAATGGAGAGGCAGTGCGTAAACGTGCTGCAACATACCTTAGTGGTGAATTTGTTGCGCTACAATGATTGTTTGGCTGATGGCGGAACCTCTCGACGAATCTTGTTTATGGTGTCAACAACACACACACACGCACACACACACGCATGCACTTATCTTAGCTGGTTCCGGTTAGAAAAGGCGTATGAACCAAATCTTCTATTTGCCTCTGTTATTTTGAGACTGACCCGGCCCAAGAACTTCAGAACCTTGATGCGATCTTAAAAGTCATCCTGTTCTGCTGGAGTGTGGTGTGTGTGACTGCAGCAGAACAGATTCAGTGCTTTGTAATAATCCATCTCTGTTTATATTTAAGTAAAAAATATATAGTTTTTTCTGCATAGTTATTTTATTTGGGTTTTCAACTCTGACCAACGCTCTTCCAGAGGATGACCGTCCACACCTGCCACCTCAGCAAAACATTTAGGTTTATATCTACCTTTGTGTCTGAGTTTATGATCATGCTTTGTTTAACAGTGTTCTTTGTGCTCCTTTCTCATCCAGCCAAATGTGTGCCATGTTCTACTTTGTTTCAGAAAAGATTTTTTAAAGAAATTGGCTGTGATCAAACCAATGACTGTACACATAAGATGGACAGCATTTCAGAAAAGCATCTTACAAAAGGGTGTGTATGGCAGCATTCCACCACCCGAACCTCTGCTGGCCAAACACCACAAAAAGACCCATCACATCTGGATGTTCCCACATGCTTCTGGGTAAATCTCTTGAGGGCTGATGAGACCAGAACAGAAACATCTGGAGTCAAACTAACAGTAAAGCATGGTGGTGGTAGTGTGATGGTCAGGGGCTGCTCTGCTGTACCTGATAGAACCAGAAATTCTGCTTTTCTGACAGAAAGTTTGACCTTTGACCTTGAACAGGCCATTCCCTCTGATATGGTTGAAGTCAGACAATTCTGAAAAGAGTGGAACAAATGTCCTCCATAGGGACATGAGAGACTCATTAGGATCTGTCATAAAGACTGGAACCAGTAGGTTTAGGGGTCAGTCACTTTCCTCCCACAGCACCAGGTTGGATTTGTTCTCTTAATAAATGAACTCATCATATATTTTATTTACTCTTTCGTTTTGTCTGAATTTGAAACATTTGCCAATATAAAATATGCAAAGAACATGAATAAAAAACAGAAGACAACTTTAAAAGTTGTTTTATTTAATACTTTTTGCAGCAGAGCTTTTCCCTGAAACTGTCATGAACTGAACTAGAAGGACCTGTGATGACACCAAACACTGTAAAGCCCCTTTAAAAGTCTGTATTAGATGTGGAGTTACCAGAGGTCTGAGGTGGGAACTGTCCGATAGGGAAATCCAAAAGGTGAGGTTGGGGACGGAGCAGGGTTCTGGATCTTCGATGGCAGGCGAGTAAACAGCTGGAGAATTTACTGGCAAGAAGCGTTCAATAATCTGGCGATGGTTGAAGAGCAGGCTGGGGTTTAAATAGTAGAGGAAACAGGTGTGGAGGAGGAGTTGATGACAGGAACAGGTGGGATGAATGAAGTTGATTGTGGTTGCCAGGGAAACAGGGCTTGGCTGGGGCTTGATGAGGGGACCAGGTTTGCTGCATGAAGGCTGAGGTGGGTGAAAGATTGGGAGTCATGACAGAAACATGTAAATGTGTGCTGCTGCTGGTGGAGCAAACACAGTGGAGGTCTTTGTCTGCCCGGCCTGTTTCCTTTTCTCCCACTTCCCATTTATACAAATGACACCAAGCTTTTACATAAAGCTGCTTCAGATGGACTGATGTCCTAAATCTGAAATCCCAGTTTGACGGTACGTTTTTTTATTATGAAGAAAAACAAATTAATCAGTAATTACACTCGGCTGACTGGACACGTGTCCATAACACAGGCATGGACACTGTCCACAATGAGAAACCACAGAAGGCATTGCTGAGGAAGCAGCTTGTTCTCGGAGGGATGTGTCCATGATCCTAGAGAGTTAGGTGCAGCAGCAGGGAGAACTGCAGCAGCAGGGAGGACCAGCAAGCTTCAAGAATGTGGAGGAGCTTCACCGGGAGTGGATTGATGCTGGAATCAGAGCATCAAGGGCCTCTACACACAGACCGGTCCCACACACGAGCTCCAGATGTCATGTTCCTGGTGTCCGTCCACTCCTGAACCAGAGAACATCTAAACATCTCACGTGGGCTACAGAGAAACAGAACTGGATTGTTGCTCAAAAGTCCAACGTTCTCTTATCAGATGGAAGTTAAGTCTGCAGGTCATTTGGAAATCAAGGTCCTAGAGTCTAGAAGAAGAGTGGAGATGCTAAAAATCCTTGGGAGTCCAGTTGAAGTTTCCAAAGCCAGTGAAGGTTTGGAGCTCCATGTCCTCGGCCAGTGTTGGTCCGCTGTGGTTTCTGATGTCCACAGTGAGCGTAGACACCTCCCAGGACATTTTAGAGACCTTCATGCTCCCTTCTGGACCTGGTTCTGTCCAGACTGCCAAAGGCATCATCATTTTCTCTTTCAGCTGCATTCGTTTGCATATTGGACAGTTTAACTTGTGCATTGGATTCATTATTGGATCAAATCCTTTCAAACATTATAACAACTGTGGGATCGGGGCTTGGATGTGATCTAAAAGGTTCGTCTAAGTGCTGCAGACAAATAATCTCTTCCAACATAATGGAGGGCAACAGATATAGAGAAACTCACAAGTCACTGACACTACCACCTTCAACAGGAAGTGATGACTTCCGGCTGCAGTCTGATACGACGCTGAAATACCTCGCACACACAGCTTCCCCTTATCTCACATGCAGAAAACACACACCAGCTCCCCAAGAAGGAGTCTGGCTCATAGCATCACCATGTCAGGCCCAAGTGAGCACATCTCTAGAGGAGAGCATTTCCTTCAGACACCTGAAAAGGTAAAAGATTGTCTTTGGAAAACTGGCTTTATATTTTAAATGTTACTTTCATTGTTTTTGCTGTTAGTTTTACTTCAGGAAATTTGCGTGAGGATATAGCGGTAACCAAGCTGATCAGAACTTCTGATAACATGTTGGTTTTCACAGATGTGTGTTTCTTCCCAGACTTTTCACGTTTAATTTTCTACAAAAGAACAAAAGCGGGATTCGACTAGCTGCAGAGTTAAGGCTCCATCCAAAAGCTGAGTCAGCGTCTGAGGCTGTTTCCAGACCTAATGACGATGAATCATAGGTGAATCAGAGCAGATCAGACAGTTTCTCTCTAAAACCAAATGCTGAAATTTGATAACCAACTCTATTCTATTTTTAGAAGCTTTTGAACTTCAACCAAACAACCGATCTTGATGTATTTGTTGTGCTAAATGTAAGATTGGGTTGTAGGCAAGATACTTGCACGAGTGAATCCCTTTCAGGAGATTTTTTTGTCCTTTTTCAAATATTGAGTTGCTTGTTTCCTCACTTCTGCTTCCAAGTCTTTTTCAAACTAACTAATGGAGGAAGTCACTCAGAGAGCAGGAAACAGGTAGAGGTCAATTAAAACGTCTTCATGTGTAAGCAGGGAAAGTTCTGGTAATGCTGCAGATTTCTGGTTCTTGCTTGTTTTGATTTGATCTGACTTGGCAAAGCTTCTAACTTTCATCTCTGAAGTTCTGTGCTTCTCTGTTTTCCAGGAACATGTCCTACCAAGACAAAGACAGGTAAAACTCATCCGCTGCTGTTTGGTGACTCAACATTTCCTTCTGTAGAGAAGTTTAGGAAGCTTTATCTGAACTCAAGACCAACTTACAGCAGGATTTTTAAATGATGGAAACCAGTGGCGGTTTTACCATTAGGCATAGGTTGGCGGCCGCCTGGAGCCTCATATGTTGGGGGCCCCCCTAGCCCTGACTGCTGGCACCCCTCTGTTAATTCCACAATGGACTATTCCTTTAAGACGCCGATGCACAAACCAGAAGTGATTGGTAGTCATTCCACTCCAATCCAGTTGGTGGCAGTAATGCACCAAATTGTTGTTTGCCAAGTACCAAAAGAACACAAATAAGAAGAAGTAGAGAAAGCAGAAAAAGAAGAAGAAGAGAGGCGCGAGCGTTCGTAACAAACTCGAAGCAGTAGTCAAAACAATAAGGATGAAATGAGGTGGTATTGGAGAGGGGTTAGAACCCAAGATGCAGAACCAGATAAAGAGGCAGGAGGTGGAAAAAAACCGTAAAAATCCTTTATTAAGGAGTAAATCCAGATAATGCAGGGCGCAAAAAACAAAATAAAAAAAATCCTAATAACTAAACCTAGAGAATCCAAAAACACAAGAGACCTAGAGATACTAAAAGCTAGAGAGGGGGACGAGACGAGGTTGACACAAACAATGAAACAACAACATACTGATGAAGGGACGAAAACTCTGGAAGGGGATGAGGAGGGGACGACAACTCTGGAGGAAGAGGGGACGAAGCCTCTTGGACAGGCTAGACCGTGGACGAAGCCTCCTGGACAGGCTGGACCAGGGACGAAGCCTCCTGGACTGGCTGGACCAGGGACGAAGCCTCCTGGACAGGCTGGACCGGGGACGAAGCCTCCTGGACAGGCTGGACCGGGGACGAAGCCTCTTGGACAGGCTAGACCGTGGACGAAGCCTCCTGGACAGGCTGGACCAGGGACGAAGCCTCCTGGACTGGCTGGACCAGGGACGAAGCCTCCTGGACAGGCTGGACCGGGGACGAAGCCTCCTGGACAGGCTGGACCGGGGACGAAGCCTCCTGGACAGGCTGGACCGGGGACGAAGCCTCTTGGACAGGCTGGACCGGGGACGAAGCCTCTGGTGGAGTGTTTGGGGACTGGTGGAGCTCGGACTCGAGCTGCAGAGCAGGGGCCTCTTGGATAGGCGGCACAACTCTGGCCTCTGGAGACTGCAGGTGACGGTAGCGACGTCATTGTGTGGAGCATTGGCTGGTTAGTGGAAGGGACTCGGACTGAGATTGCAGAGCAGGAGCCTCTTGGACAGGCGGCACAACTCTGGCCTCTGGAGACTGCTGGTGATGGTGGTGACGTCGACGACGAGCACACCTCCTTGGAGGTGCAGGGACGATGCCGGCAACGCCATCTGGACCTGGTGGAGGTGAGGTGGCTCGGCCCATCGGAGGTTCCGCGATGGCGCCGGCTGAAACAGAGGGAGATGAGGAGTGACGGCCCACCGGAGATGGAGAGGTGGCGCTGTCCGGACCGGGTGAGGGTAGGGAGGTTTGGCAAATCTGAGTCGTGGAAATGCGGATGGAAGGTGGTGGTGGTGTGGAGCCGAAGGTCAGTAACAGGTCCTTCGCGAAAGGCCAAAAGGAGACCTCTTCTATGGGGTGAAGGTCCAAGTAACTGGCGGCCCACCGCAGGGCTTTGCCTCCCAGGCAAAGCACCATGAACGACACCTTATTGAATTCAGAGGAGTTCAAGTCCAGGCAGCCAGCACAGTCCTGAATAAATGTCCAGCTGGTCGCAGGATCTCCATCGTACCTGTACACCTGGAGTCTCTGCTGGATCATGGGGGGGTTGGTTCGTTCTGTCACGAGGTGGTTTTGGAGAGGGGTTAGGACCCAAGATGCAGAACCAGACAAAGAGGCACGAGGTGGAAAAAATGTAAAAATCCTTTATTAAGGAGTAAATCCAGAGAATGAGGCGCAAAAAAAAAAATCCTATTAACTAAACCTAGAGAATCCAAAAACACAAGAGACCTAGAGATACTAAAAGCTAGAGAGGGGTACGAGACGAGGTTGACACAAACAATGAGCCAACAATACGCTGATACGCAGACAGGGTTAAATACACTGGGGCAGGATGAGAGGGAGATGAGCTGCAGGTGTGTGGGGAGAGAAACCTAGTGAAAATAATTAAATAATCAGTGAGGGGAGAGTAACTTGACCTAAGAATAAAGACAAAACCTAAATACCGTAAATCCTCTAATACAGGCCTGTATTCAATTAACGGCCGGGTCTCATATTTTGGCCGGTGTCGGAGTCGGCGGAGGTGAATAATGGCCGGTCTCTTATTGTGGCCGGGTGGAATGTGGTAACAAGCAAGTATGGGGGGGGCGGTTGTGTCATCGTCTCACTTTTGATTTGCCAGTGATAGACCGCGAGGGTAACTTTAACCGTGCGGAGAGGAAGAGGAGGTGAAAATTTGATATCAAGTTCAAAGAGAACGTGCGCTGCAGAACACTGGGGAGCAGTAGGTGTTGTATGAACTAGTCGACTTCACTACAGTGACTTTTTATGCCTGTCATCGACTAGTTGCTGTCACGTGATAATGACCGGCAAGATGCAGCCCTCAGAAAAGACAGTAGCCTGCTGTCAGCAGGTGACAAGCTCCTGCGCTCGGGGGGGCATCGCGCTGTGCCAGAGTGTCGGTACTGACATGCGATCGTTCATGTCGGTTCATTTCCTTTAATGTTTTCTGTCTTTTATTTGCGCCTGATGCGTTTGGCTGTGGAACGGGGCGCATCACCTTGTCACCCGGTGACCCACCGATCACTGATGCGGCCGGCAAGCAGCGAGCACTCCGCTGTTTTTGCGGTCGGTAGATCTGCGTCCTGAGCACGGCCACAGTAACATTATCAAATCAGGTGTCGCCACCTCAAAAACTAATTTAACACGCGATCGTTCATGTCGGTTCATTTCCTTTAATGTTTTCTGTCTTTTATTTGCGCCTGATGCGTTTTGCTGTGGAGCGGGGCGCATCACCTTGTCATCCGGTGAAGCACCGATCACTGATGTGGCCGGCAAGCAGCGAGCACTCCGCTGTTTTTGCGGTCGGTAGATCTTTTAGAACTGCAGCTCAAAGGTAACTCATGAGGTGAATATATATGAACCCAGGTAGCAGTTTCTCTTTAGGATTGAGAGGAAGATAATAAACAGACAGGACAGAAAAATAGTCAAATAAAAACAAGTTAGTTTTTGTACCTGCTGGTTGCAACAAACAGACACCATTGAAGGTAATCAGAAGTGAGGAACAGAAAATGAAATAATTATTTTAATGTTTAGAGCAGCAGGAACTCCGAGAGGCTGCAGGCGCATCAGTGAGTTTGCGGCCGCTGCGCAGGGGGAGGGGGGAGAGCGCTGAAGCAGAAACTACCGTTGTTAAAAGAAATGTGTTTAACTCTGCAAATGTGGGCGCAATTTTAATTGTCAAAAACTCCAGCGAACCATTAGTTCATTTTGCTCAAATAGAATTAGAGGCCTGCCTCTAATTCTGGCCCTCCTTCCAATAAAGGCCTGGAGCTTGATGAGCTTGAGTCAAATACAGGCCCGGGCCTGTATTAGAGGATTTACGGTAACTATTGATATAAGGAGGAAGGAGAACTAAGGAACCGGTGGGAACACACTAAAAGAGACTAATAAATGAAAAGCTGAACCTATAGGAAAAAACTACAGAAAGAAAAACTACAGAGGTGTGACCAAGGGAGACCACGGGAGCAACGGACCTGGGGGGATACCTGGGGAGGGGGAAAACCTAGAGGGGCTGCAGATCAGGAGACACATGAGGAAGATGCAGACAAGGACACATGAGGATGCTAGGAGACACATAAGGAGAACCTAGAGAGGGATGGAGAACACAAGGAGACACATGAGGGAGACGCAGATGCCGACCAAGACAAATGGAGTTATCCTAGTGGCTCCAATAAGAGAAACAAGCAGCTTGCTTCATAAAAGCTTTTATCTTCACTTCTGAAAGTGATGTTGTTTTTCTATGTAAACATCAAAAGGAAGCAGAAAGGAAAGACAATGGAAAATGTTTAAAGGGAGGAAAACATAGACCAAAATTTAAAATAGAAGAAAAAGAAAGGCAAAAGCACAGGAGCACTGACAGGAAGAAGAAAGCACTCAAAGGGAGCGAACGACAGAAAAAAAGAGGAGGATTAATAAAAAGTGAAAATAACTCGTGTCAGAAGAGGGGAGAGTTTCACAAATCCAGTTAAAGATAAGATTGTCAAAAATTTAGTGTAAGGGGGCCCCATGTGTGTGCCTTGGGCCTCCAAATTGCTAAATCCGCCACTGATGGAAACATTTTGAAATATGAAAGATTACACACGAGGTAGCAAAATTTCACAGATGAAATAGTTTTGGTGCTACAGTGTGTGGTGTGCACTGCAGCCACACTGCAAAAACTATACATGGACCATTTTGAAACATGAATATTCCTGGTTTGGCTAGAAATCTCACAGAATTCAAGAAGAAAAGTGACTGCGGAGTAAACAGACATGGTGGAGGTGGAGTCTGCAGCACGCTTCCATCACCTCACTGTCTGACTGGTACATGTCATATTCAACAGGTAGTATGCTTGTTTGTCGTCGAAATCAGAGCAAGACCATCGAACATGGGGAATATTCCTGATTTGGGACTGGATCGACCCTGGCTTGCTTTCGAGCAGACCAGAACTCTGACACACCACACACGGCAGGAATATCTGATAGGATTATTTTTTGGAGCCATTATGGTCATTAGGGGGGCTTTAGATTGTCAGAGGGAGAGAACAGGGTCAACTAATTGTTAATTTGCTGTGGGAACCAGGCCTGAACTGACACTGATCAACTGCCAGAATGTCATTATTGTTACCTAGCTACAACAGACACTAGACAAGCTTTCTGTCTGGGTTTGCTTGTGTTGATTACCTGCTGCAGCCATCAAGGTGACACCAGAACCAAGAAACTCACAAACTACCCGATGGATTTTAACAAAGCTCATAAATCAATCATCGGCTTAAATTCAAGTTATAGCTTTTTCTTTTGGTGTTGATGTAACAGAGGTCCGACCTGATGTTTTTTCTCTGTCTGATCATGTTCCTGTTGAGTTTTCTGCTTTATTTTCAGATTCTTTATTTTCCTATAAGGATTCTTCTGATCCTGAGATCCTCCTGTCCCTCTTTTCTGCCTCTTGCACTTCCGTTGCCTCTCTAAGATCGCGACGTTCCCGCTGTCGCTCTGACCCTTGGCTCAACCTTCATACCCGTACTGCTAGACGGGAATGTAGGAGATGTGAGCAGTGGTGGATAAAGGTTAAATCTCCGGCTTCCTTCCAGCTTCTCCGTGAGGCCTGGAGGAATTACCAACGTGTCATTCGGAAGGCCCATTTTCTGCTATTGTTACCGAATATTCGGGTAACCAGCGTGTCCTCTACTCCACTGTTAATGCACTTTTGTCACCCAACGTTCCTCTGCTTAATACGTCTGAGGAAAGGCGCACCCAATTTTTGTATTTTTTATCTCTAAAGTTGCCACAATTAGGGTTCAGATTCTGCCTCCCTCCCACCCAGAAGCCCCTGTTTGTTCTCCATTATATTCCTCTGAGTGTTTTCCCCCCATCTCTTCTTCCTCTCTATGGAAGACAGTGGCTGCTATGAAGCCCTCTGGCTCTCCTTGTGATATTATGCCCCCTTGCTTCCTGAAGGAAATTTCCCAAGTTATTGCTCAACCAATTCTGGAGATCCTTAATGCAAGCGGGGATTGTTCCCCAGGAGTTTAAGCATGCGGTGGTCCAGCCTGTTCTAAAAATGCAAGGCTTGGACTCTAACGACTTGAACAATTACCGTCCTATATCTAAGCTCTCTTTCCTCTCCAAATTGTTGGAGAGGATGGTTTTTATCCAGATTTTTAATTTCATTACATCCAACAATGTTTTAGATATTTTTATGTCTGGTTTTCACCCTCACCACAGCACTGAGACTGCTCTTATTTGTGTTTTTAACAATAGTTTGCTTGCCTCTGACTCTGGTTCTCATGTGTTGTTGGTGCTTTTAGACTTATCTGCCGCCTTTGACACTTTCGACCACGCAATCCTGTTACAGCGACTGGAGCAGTTAATTGGCATTTGTGGAACAAGTTTAGAGTGGTTCCGCTCCTATTTCAATGGCAGATGTTTTAATGTTGCCCTGGGAAACTGTGCCTCTGGAGTGGCACCTCTTTTTTGTGGGGTTCCCCAGGGGTCCGTTTTAGGTCCACTTCTTTTTAATCTATACATTTTACCTTTGGCAGCCATTTTTAGAAAATTCCGGGTAAATTTTCATCTCTACGCTGACGATTGTCAGCTTTATATGGCCCTAAAATCTGCTGACCCTGTGCAACCACTGACTGACTGCCTGAGTGAAGTCAGGTCCTGGCTCTCGGCTAATTTTCTCAATCTTAACAGCTCCAAACTGGAGGCTATTCTCTTTGCCCCCGATCCCCCTCGGCTGTGGAGCCATCTCTGCCCCCGTCATTGACAGTTTTGGTGAAGCCAACAATTACAAATTTGGTGGTCACTCTGGACACTTTTTTAAAAATGGATGCACAGATAAATCAGGTAGTCAAGTCGTGTTTCTTTCATCTTTGCCGGCTGGCCTAACTAAAATCTGTCCTGAACAAAAAAGATCTTCAGTCAGGTGTTCATGTCTTTGTAACGTCACGTCTGGACTATGCCAACTCTCTCTTATTTGGTATTCCCTCTTCTTCAGTGGTACGCCTCCAATTGGTTCAGAATGCTGCAGCAAGGTTTCTTACGGGCATAGACCGACGGCAGCACATCACCCCTGTTTTGGCAAATTTACACTGGCTTCCAGTTCGGTTTCGTATTAAGTTCAAAATTCTTCTGTTGGTTTACAAATCTATCCATGAAATGGCCCCCTCTTATTTGGCACATCTTTTGAGTCCCTATGTTCTGGCGCGAACCCTGAGGTTCTCTGACCAGCACCTTCTGCTTGTCCCTCCGGCCCGCTATATGGCCCGTAGTGAACAGGCTTTTTCAGTTTGTGCGCCTAAACTTTGGAACCAACTCCCCCTGATGGTCCGACTTGTCCCCTCCCTTCCCACTTTTAAAGTATGTTTGAAGACTTATTTTTATTCCCTGGCCTTCCCGGCTGAGACTGTTTAACCCTTGTGCTTTCCTGTTTTTTTTTGTTGTTATTATAGTTTTTATTTGTTTTATCTATTTTGTGTTGCTGTATCTAGTTTGGTGACGTATTGTCGTGTACAGCACTTTGGTTGGCGTCGCCGTTTAAATGTGCTTTATAAATAAAGGTTGATGATGATGATGATGATGATAGCAACTATTTTTGAAGCAATACAGCTCTCAATAGGTCTGTTAAAAGTTGAGCATGAGTCACTGGTTTGCCTGTTGATGTCACCATACCTCTATTCTTCCAGTGCTGAGCAAACACATGCACCGTGGAGAATGCATTTTGACTGTCTGTGTGTATGGTCACCTTTTTGTCTTTCATTAATCTGCATGCTTCAGTTAAAGCCACAACTTCAGCTGCTTGTGCTGAAATGGTGTTAGGTAGTTTTCCTGCTTTAAGGATTTTTGTTGCTCAAACTACTGAAAAAACAGTTTGTGTTTTTCCAAATTGGTCTTTTCTGGATGAACCATCTACAAACAGTATTTCTCCTTCATTTAGTGATTGATCTTTTAAGTCAGTTCTAGGTTTTGCCAGCTGTTCAGTTTCTTGTTGGCAATCATGTGGTTGACCATCATCTGATGTAGGCATACGTAAGTGTGGCTGGATTTAGAGTCGTGCACCGCTCAGTGGTTAAATGTGGTTGTGAGAGCAGCGTTGCTATGCAGGATAAATAGCGTGCAGGTGAGAGAATGTCATGTTGGTCTGGAGCAGAGGTGCAGACACAGCGTGAGGCACTTTCAGAGTCAGTGGATGAAACGGTACAATACCTGCACTACACTCAACTGCCATGGAGGCCGCTATTACTGCTCTTACACATGGAGGAAGAGCAGATGCCACACTGTCTAGTTTGGATGAGTAATAAGCTACAGGCCTCAGTTTTGCTCCTTGTTGTGACAATACGGAAGTCATGAAATGCCCTTTGCAGTCCACCATTTGAATAAATGGTTTCTGTGATGTAGGCACTAGGTCAGGACCAAGGCTCAGCATTCTTAAAGTCTCCTCATGAGACTTCAAACAGTACAGCAACTATTCAGCATAAATGGTAAAATCTTTAAATGTAATAAAAACATAAAGCTTGATAAAAGAAAACACATAATTATCTTAACAGGAGCTAAATCCTTCCAAGACTGCATTTGAACACTGATTCTTTTACGAGACAAAATGATTCATAACTGTTTCTAAATGCATTTGGGGGGATGTGTTTATTGATGTTGTCTCACTGTCTTTCATAACCCTACCACTGAACCCAGAGAGAGACCATTTCTTTGTTAGAGGGCAAACTAAGTCAGCTGGGATTCACTGACTCTTAAGTGAAAACCTTCATGATCTATCCAGGTCTAAACCACAGCTCACATAGATGCGTTCCACTTTGATGGCTCTGATAGAATGGTTGAAAAAGTTGTTACCAACTAATAGTGATTATCTTCTGGGTTTTGAAAGAAACACGTTTTTACATTTTGCTTTCCGGTTGGAGCAGTTTTCACCAATTCATCAACGAAAATTAGGGGTCACGAGGAAACCGAAAGACAGAAGGGTGAGTAACGTAGGACCAGCTCTAAAATACCTCACCTCTGATGATTCTCTCATCTAAAGAACAAACGGGATCAAAGACAAGCTTCTTTTTATTTATCAGGATTTTAAAGAAGAGGAAAATCCTGAGGTCAAAGCAAGGAGACACAAAGAGGAGGAGGTACCGTTGTCTTTTTCCGACTCTTTCTGTGGAACGACTTTATGACAGAACGTCCGTTGGGTTTCTGCTCACAGCTAAAGCCGCTGTATAAGGAGCTGCTGTACACTATTCTACATAAGATTGGTAAATCAACATCAGCTGAGGTCTTCACAGAGGCACAGCTTCACCTTTATATCCAGGAGGTAATCTCAGATTAGTGCTTAGTAACTCACAGTTGGGCTGATGACTGATGGATTTTTCCTTTCCTCCTACCAGGCTTTCACCATGACTAAATCAGAGCACGACACTCTGGTAGAGAAAGTACAAAACACAGAGGTGAGAAATGGAAACCAGTACGTTTTTTTTCCAGTGAGAAGACCCCAGCATCTGTTTGTAGAGTTCCAACGAAGAATCTTAACATCTATGTGGTGAAAACTGCATCACTGGAATCATTGAACCGCCTTTCTTACCATCATATCTGACTGATTGTTCTACCCAACAGCCTCCAGTGTACTGTCTGATGGTCACTGTGAAAGAAGCCAAAGGAATTCTGGGTAAAGACATCAGCGGTGAGTTCTCGTGTGACCACTGCAAACAAAATAATTACCCTTGAAGTTCTCTTCACAGTTCTTTTAATTCATTATTTTGGAAGAAGCAACGTCTGTTTGAGAAGAACAAAGTCATGAGTTCTGACAGCTCCACTTCAAAAAGCCATAAAACTTTTTGAGTTAACTTCTTTTATATCATTTATCAAAGTTGTTTGTGACAGCATGGTGGAACTTTACTCCATCCATCCATTTTCATTACCCGCTCATGGTCGCGGGGGGGCTGGTGCCGGCAGTCTCGGGCATGCAGGTAGGGTTCTCCCTGGACAGGATGCCAGCACATCGCAGGGAAACACAAAGACACACACAGAACCATGCACACACACACACACACACACACGCAACACACACACACACACACACACCTAAGGACAATTTATGAGAGACAAATGAACCTGACAGTCATGTTTTTGGACCGTGGGAGGAAGCCAGAGTACCCGGAGAGAACCCACGATGCACAGGGAGAACATGCTAACTACATGCAGAAAGACCCCGGGATTTGAACCCAGGATCTTCTTGCTACAAGGCATCCAGATGTAGTATCTAACTAACTAAATCCAGCAATTACCTTGTCTACTGCCCTCTGGAGGAGGATCTCCAGGTAGCAAGGGCCAATTTTATTTCTCCTTTACTGTTATACTGTTGGTTACATAAAAAAGTTAATCATGCTATTATATATTTGTTATATTAATGTTTTATGTGGATTAAAGGTAAATCGGTAGCCATCATAAATACACTTCTATGTATTTCCATCAGGTTTTAGCGACCCTTACTGCCTGCTAATGATGCTGGAAGACGAGAAGATTAAGACGAGTCGCTCACAGTCCAAACCCTGTAAATCTGTTGTTAAGGACTTTGTAGCAGACGACAAAATTTATCAGACAGAGATAAAGAAACAGACGCTAAACCCCATTTGGAATCAAACCTTTGTACTGTAAGTCAACTCTCCTTCAGAATTTCCACAGAAGACAGTGGGTCATGCTCATCACTTGCTTTGCTTCTTCAGAGAATTTGGCCATATCAGTGGTACCGCCTTCCACCTTGAGATGTGGTGAGTAGAAAGCACAACTGCCTGCTTCATAAAACGTTTAAAAACCATACTCGCTGCATTTTGCTCTCATCTGCCACAGGGACAAAGATGAAGAGGTGTCCCTCACTCAGAAACTGGAGGAGATCAGAACCAGCTTGACCAGTATAAGAAGGTCATAGATGCACTGTGTGACTGACACTCAGAAAACCTTGACCAAATAAAACAGGCAAACACCATCCCGATTATTTTCTCCCCAGGATGATCAAAGAGGCCAAAAAAGAAAAAGGCACAGATGACTTTTTGGGAAATATTGTTCTGAAACTGCAGGTAGTAAAAGATGTTAATGTTCTACTGTTTTTCTGTACGTCGACTGCTTACCTGGGCTTCGGATTTTGTCACAATGCTGTAGGATCTCCACTGCACCGAGGACAACTGGTACAAACTGGAGCCCCGAACAGAAACCTATCCCGATCGAGGCCAGTGTCACCTCAACCTGAAGTTCATCCACAAAGCTGTAAGTGAATTTCATCTGTCAGCCAAGCTTGTCTCACTTCTCCAGAGCAGACTGAGAAATGTGCATCTGCAAAGGAAACCTGGGAATCATCAAACCTAAAGTCAACTTAATTGCTTTAGTTGTACCACAGTACTGTGAAAAAAATCTGCCCTCTAGCTGAGATCAACTAACGAATTTCAAACGCAGGCAAAGATAACAAAAGTAAATACAAAATGTAGTTTTCAAATGATGATTTTGTTTATTCCATGAACGAACCTATCCAAACCAATCTGGATCTAAGTGGAACAGTGACTGACTGGTTCCAGTGGTCATGATAACTGGTAATAGTCTCTCACGTCCATGTGGAGGTCATTTATCCCACTCTTCTTTACAGAATAGTCTGAATTCAGCCAAATCACAGGGTTCTCAGGAATGGGCTGCTGAAGTTCAAAGGTCAGGCCTTTTCCTTCAGGAGAGCAGATTTCATGGTTCCATCAGGTACAGCACGAGGTCCTGAAAGAGCAGAGTAGCCCCAGACCTTCACACTACCACCACCTCTGGTCTTGTCAGTCCTCTGGAGATTTACCAAGAAGATGTTGGTGAATGTGAGACGGTCTCTGTGCTGTTTTTAATGAACATGAGACAGGTCTCTGGGTTGTTTTTAATGAAAGTGAGACGGGTCTCTGGGTTATTTTTAATGAACATGAGACAGGTCTCTGGGTTGTTTTTAATGAACATGAGACGGGTCTCTAGGTTGTTTTTAATGAACGAGACGGGTCTCTAGGTTGTTTTTAATGAACGAGACGGGTCTGTGTTGTTTTTAATGAACATGAGACAGGTCTGTGTTGTTTTCAATGAACATGAGACGGGTCTCTGTGTTGTTTTTAATGAAAGTGAGACAGGTCTCTGGGTTGTTTTTAATGAACATGAGACGGGTCTCTAGGTTGTTTTTAATGAACGAGACGGGTCTCTAGGTTGTTTTTAATGAACGAGACGGGTCTGTGTTGTTTTTAATGAACATGAGACGGGTCTGTGTTGTTTTCAATGAACATGAGACAGGTCTCTGGGTTGTTTTTAATGAACATGAGACCGGTCTGTGTTGTTTTTAATGAACAGGAGACGGGTCTGTGTTGTTTTTAATGAACATGAGACGGGTTTCTGTGTTGTTTTTAATGAACATGAGACAGGTCTGTGTTGTTTTTAATGAACATGAGATGGGTCTGTGTTGTTTTTAATGAACATGAGACGGGTCTGTGTTGTTTTTAATGAACATGAGACGGGTTTCTGTGTTGTTTTTAATGAACATGAGGCAGGTCTGGGTTGTTTTTAATGAACATGAGGCAGGTCTGGGTTGTTTTTAATGAACATGAGACGGGTCTGTGTTGTTTTTAATGAACATGAGACGGGTCTGTGTCGTTTTTACTGAACATGAGACGGGTCTGTGTTGTTTTTAATGAACATGAGACGGGTTTCTGTGTTGTTTTTAATGAACATGAGACAGGTCTGTGTTGTTTTTAATGAACATGAGACGGGTCTGTGTTGTTTTTAATGAACATGAGACGGGTCTGTGTTGTTTTTAATGAACATGAGACGGGTTTCTGTGTTGTTTTTAATGAACATGAGGCGGGTCTGGGTTGTTTTTAATGAACATGAGGCAGGTCTGGGTTGTTTTTAATGAACATGAGACGGGTCTGTGTTGTTTTTAATGAACATGAGACGGGTCTCTGTGTTGTTTTTACTGAACATGAGACAGGTCTGTGTTGTTTTTAATGAACATGAGACGGGTCTCTAGGTTGTTTTTAATGAACATGAGACGGGTCTCTAGGTTGTTTTTAATGAACATGAGACGGGTCTCTAGGTTGTTTTTAATGAACATGACACGGGTCTCTAGGTTGTTTTTAATGAACATGAGACAGGTCTCTGGGTTATTTTTAATTTACATGATACGGGTCTGTGTTGTTTTTAATGAACATGAGACAGGTCTGTGTCGTTTTTAATGAACATGAGACGGGTCTGTGTTGTTTTTAATGAACATGAGACGGGTCTGTGTTGTTTTTAATGAACATGAGACGGGTCTGTGTTGTTTTTAATGAACATGAGACGGGTTTCTGTGTTGTTTTTAATGAACATGAGACAGGTCTGTGTTGTTTTTAATGAACATGAGACGGGTCTGTGTTGTTTTTAATGAACATGAGACGGGTCTGTGTTGTTTTTAATGAACATGAGACGGGTTTCTGTGTTGTTTTTACTGAACATGAGACAGGTCTGTGTTGTTTTTAATGAACATGAGACGGGTCTCTAGGTTGTTTTTAATGAACATGAGACGGGTCTCTAGGTTGTTTTTAATGAACATGAGACGGGTCTTTAGGTTGTTTTTAATGAACATGACACGGGTCTCTAGGTTGTTTTTAATGAACATGAGACAGGTCTCTGGGTTATTTTTAATTTACATGATACGGGTCTGTGTTGTTTTTAATGAACATGAGACAGGTCTGTGTCGTTTTTAATGAACATGAGACGGGTCTGTGTTGTTTTTAATGAACATGAGACGGGTCTGTGTTGTTTTTAATGAACATGAGACGGGGTTCTGTGTTGTTTTTAATGAACATGAGACGGGTCTCTGGGTTGTTTTTAATGAACATGAGACGGGTCTCTAGGTTGTTTTTAATGAACATGAGACGGGTCTGTGTTGTTTTTAATGAAAGTGAGACAGGTCTGGGTTGTTTTTAATGAACATGAGACGGGTCTGTGTTGTTTTTAATGAACAGGAGACGGGTCTGTGTTGTTTTTAATGAACATGAGACGGGTCTGTGTTGTTTTTAATGAACATGAGATGGGTCTGTGTTGTTTTTAATGAACATGAGGCAGGTCTGGGTTGTTTTTAATGAACATGAGACGGGTCTGTGTTGTTTTTAATGAACATGAGGCAGGTCTGTGTTGTTTTTAATGAACATGAGACGGGTCTGTGTTGTTTTTAATGAACATGAGACGGGTCTCTGTGTAGTTTTTACTGAACATGAGACAGGTCTGTGTTGTTTTTAATGAACATGAGACGGGTCTCTAGGTTGTTTTTAATGAACATGAGACGGGTCTCTAGGTTGTTTTTAATGAACATGAGACGGGTCTCTAGGTTGTTTTTAATGAACATGAGACAGGTCTCTGGGTTATTTTTAATTTACATGATACGGGTCTGTGTTGTTTTTAATGAACATGAGACAGGTCTCTGGGTTGTTTTTAATGAACATGAGACAGGTCTCTGGGTTGTTTTTAATGAACATGAGACAGGTCTCTGGGTTGTTTTTAATGAACATGAGACGGGTCGGTGTTGTTTTTAATGAACATGAGACGGGTCTCTGGGTTGTTTTTAATGAACATGAGACGGGTCTCTGTGTTGTTTTTAATGAAAGTGAGATGGGTCTGTGTTGTTTTTAATGAACATGAGACGGGTCTGTGTTGTTTTTAATGAACATGAGACAGGTCTCTGTGTTGTTTTTAATGAACATGAGACAGGTCTGTGTTGTTTTTAATGAACATGAGACGGGTCTCTGGGTTGTTTTTAATGAACATGAGACGGGTCTGTGTTGTTTTTAATGCAAGTGAGACAGGTCTGTGTTGTTTTTAATGAACATGAGATGGGTCTGTGTTGTTTTTAATGAACATGAGACGGGTCTGTGTTGTTTTTAGTGAACATGAGACGGGTCTGTGTTGTTTTTAATGAACATGAGATGGGTCTGTGTTGTTTTTAGTGAACATGAGGCAGGTCTGGGTTGTTTTTAATGAACATGAGGCAGGTCTGGGTTGTTTTTAATGAACATGAGACGGGTCTGTGTTGTTTTTAATGAACATGAGACGGGTCTCTGTGTTGTTTTTACTGAACATGAGACAGGTCTGTGTTGTTTTTAATGAACATGAGACGGGTCTCTAGGTTGTTTTTAATGAACATGAGACGGGTCTCTAGGTTGTTTTTAATGAACATGAGACGGGTCTCTAGGTTGTTTTTAATGAACATGACACGGGTCTCTAGGTTGTTTTTAATGAACATGAGACAGGTCTCTGGGTTATTTTTAATTTACATGATACGGGTCTGTGTTGTTTTTAATGAACATGAGACAGGTCTGTGTCGTTTTTAATGAACATGAGACGGGTCTGTGTTGTTTTTAATGAACATGAGACGGGTCTGTGTTGTTTTTAATGAACATGAGACGGGTCTGTGTTGTTTTTAATGAACATGAGACGGGGTTCTGTGTTGTTTTTAATGAACATGAGACGGGTCTCTGGGTTGTTTTTAATGAACATGAGACGGGTCTCTAGGTTGTTTTTAATGAACATGAGACGGGTCTGTGTTGTTTTTAATGAAAGTGAGACAGGTCTGGGTTGTTTTTAATGAACATGAGACGGGTCTGTGTTGTTTTTAATGAACAGGAGACGGGTCTGTGTTGTTTTTAATGAACATGAGACGGGTCTGTGTTGTTTTTAATGAACATGAGACGGGTCTGTGTTGTTTTTAATGAACATGAGGCAGGTCTGGGTTGTTTTTAATGAACATGAGACAGGTCTGTGTTGTTTTTAATGAACATGAGGCAGGTCTGTGTTGTTTTTAATGAACATGAGACGGGTCTGTGTTGTTTTTAATGAACATGAGACGGGTCTCTGTGTAGTTTTTACTGAACATGAGACAGGTCTGTGTTGTTTTTAATGAACATGAGACGGGTCTCTAGGTTGTTTTTAATGAACATGAGACGGGTCTCTAGGTTGTTTTTAATGAACATGAGACGGGTCTCTAGGTTGTTTTTAATGAACATGAGACAGGTCTCTGGGTTATTTTTAATTTACATGATACGGGTCTGTGTTGTTTTTAATGAACATGAGACAGGTCTCTGGGTTGTTTTTAATGAACATGAGACAGGTCTCTGGGTTGTTTTTAATGAACATGAGACAGGTCTCTGGGTTGTTTTTAATGAACGAGACAGGTCTGTGTTGTTTTTAATGAACATGAGACGGGTCGGTGTTGTTTTTAATGAACATGAGACGGGTCTCTGGGTTGTTTTTAATGAACATGAGACGGGTCTCTGTGTTGTTTTTAATGAAAGTGAGATGGGTCTGTGTTGTTTTTAATGAACATGAGACGGGTCTGTGTTGTTTTTAATGAACATGAGACAGGTCTCTGTGTTGTTTTTAATGAACATGAGACAGGTCTGTGTTGTTTTTAATGAACATGAGACGGGTCTCTGGGTTGTTTTTAATGAACATGAGACGGGTCTGTGTTGTTTTTAATGAAAGTGAGACAGGTCTGTGTTGTTTTTAATGAACATGAGATGGGTCTGTGTTGTTTTTAATGAACATGAGACGGGTCTGTGTTGTTTTTAGTGAACATGAGACGGGTCTGTGTTGTTTTTAATGAACATGAGATGGGTCTTTGGGTTGTTTTTAATGAACATGAGACAGGTCTGTGTTGTTTTTAATGAGACGGGTCTGTGTTGTTTTTAATGAACATGAGACGGGTCTGGGTTGTTTTTAATGAACACGAGACGGGTCTGTGTTGTTTTTAATGAACAGGAGACGGGTCTGTGTTGTTTTTAATGAACATGAGACGGGTCTGTGTTGTTTTTAATGAACATGAGACGGGTCTGTGTTGTTTTTAATGAACATGAGATGGGTCTTTGGGTTGTTTTTAATGAACATGAGACAGGTCTGTGTTGTTTTTAATGAGACGGGTCTGTGTTGTTTTTAATGAACATGAGACGGGTCTGGGTTGTTTTTAATGAACATGAGATGGGTCTGTGTTGTTTTTAATGAACATGAGACGGGTCTGTGTTGTTTTTAATGAACATGAGACGGGTCTGGGTTGTTTTTAATGAACGAGACGGGTCTGTGTTGTTTTTAATGAACATGAGACGGTTCTGTGTTGTTTTTAATGAACATGAGACGGGTCTGTGTTGTTTTTAATGAACATGAGACGGGTCTCTGTGTTGTTTTTAATGAACATGAGACAGGTCTCTGGGTTGTTTTTAATGAACATGAGACAGGTCTCTGGGTTGTTTTTAATGAACATGAGACGGGTCTCTGGGTTGTTTTTAATGAACATGAGACGGGTCTGGGTTGTTTTTAAAGAACATGAGACGGGTCTGGGTTGTTTTTAATGAACATGAGACGGGTCTGGGTTGTTTTTAATGAACATGAGACAGGTCTCTGGGTTGTTTTTAATGAACATGAGACGGGTCTCTGTGTTGTTTTTAATGAACATGAGACGGGTCTCTGTGTTGTTTTTAATGAACATGAGACAGGTCTGTGTTGTTTTTAATGAACATGAGACGGGTCTGTGTTGTTTTTAATGAACATGAGACGGGTCTCTGTGTTGTTTTTACTGAACATGAGACAGGTCTGTGTTGTTTTTAATGAACATGAGACGGGTCTCTAGGTTGTTTTTAATGAACATGAGATGGGTCTCTAGGTTGTTTTTAATGAACATGACACGGGTCTCTAGGTTGTTTTTAATGAACATGAGACAGGTCTCTGGGTTATTTTTAATTTACATGATACGGGTCTGTGTTGTTTTTAATGAACATGAGACAGGTCTGTGTTGTTTTTAATGAACATGAGACGGGTCTGTGTTGTTTTTAATGAACATGAGACGGGTCTGTGTTGTTTTTAATGAACATGAGACGGGTCTGTGTTGTTTTTAATGAACATGAGACGGGTTTCTGTGTTGTTTTTAATGAACATGAGACGGGTCTCTGGGTTGTTTTTAATGAACATGAGACGGGTCTCTGTGTTGTTTTTAATGAAAGTGAGACAGGTCTGGGTTGTTTTTAATGAACATGAGACCGGTCTGTGTTGTTTTTAATGAACATGAGACGGGTCTGTGTTGTTTTTAATGAACAGGAGACGGGTCTGTGTTGTTTTTAATGAACATGAGACGGGTCTGTGTTGTTTTTAATGAACATGAGACGGGTCTTTGTTGTTTTTAATGAACATGAGGCAGGTCTGGGTTGTTTTTAATGAACATGAGACGGGTCTGTGTTGTTTTTAATGAACATGAGGCAGGTCTGGGTTTTTTTTAATGAACATGAGACAGGTCTGTGTTGTTTTTAATGAACATGAGACGGGTCTGTGTTGTTTTTAATGAACATGAGACGGGTCTCTGTGTTGTTTTTAATGAACATGAGACAGGTCTCTGGGTTGTTTTTAATGAACATGAGACAGGTCTCTGGGTTGTTTTTAATGAACATGAGACGGGTCTCTGGGTTGTTTTTAATGAACATGAGACGGGTCTGGGTTGTTTTTAAAGAACATGAGACGGGTCTGGGTTGTTTTTAATGAACATGAGACGGGTCTGGGTTGTTTTTAATGAACATGAGACAGGTCTCTGGGTTGTTTTTAATGAACATGAGACGGGTCTCTGTGTTGTTTTTAATGAACATGAGACGGGTCTCTGTGTTGTTTTTAATGAACATGAGACAGGTCTGTGTTGTTTTTAATGAACATGAGACGGGTCTGTGTTGTTTTTAATGAACATGAGACGGGTCTCTGTGTTGTTTTTACTGAACATGAGACAGGTCTGTGTTGTTTTTAATGAACATGAGACGGGTCTCTAGGTTGTTTTTAATGAACATGAGACGGGTCTCTAGGTTGTTTTTAATGAACATGACATGGGTCTCTAGGTTGTTTTTAATGAACATGAGACAGGTCTCTGGGTTATTTTTAATTTACATGATACGGGTCTGTGTTGTTTTTAATGAACATGAGACAGGTCTGTGTTGTTTTTAATGAACATGAGACGGGTCTGTGTTGTTTTTAATGAACATGAGACGGGTCTGTGTTGTTTTTAATGAACATGAGACGGGTTTCTGTGTTGTTTTTAATGAACATGAGACGGGTCTCTGGGTTGTTTTTAATGAACATGAGACGGGTCTCTGTGTTGTTTTTAATGAAAGTGAGACAGGTCTGGGTTGTTTTTAATGAACATGAGACCGGTCTGTGTTGTTTTTAATGAACATGAGACGGGTCTGTGTTGTTTTTAATGAACAGGAGACAAGTCTGTGTTGTTTTTAATGAACATGAGACGGGTCTGTGTTGTTTTTAATGAACATGAGACGGGTCTGTGTTGTTTTTAATGAACATGAGGCAGGTCTGGGTTGTTTTTAATGAACATGAGACGGGTCTGTGTTGTTTTTAATGAACATGAGGCAGGTCTGGGTTGTTTTTAATGAACATGAGACGGGTCTGTGTTGTTTTTAATGAACATGAGACGGGTCTGTGTTGTTTTTAATGAACATGAGACGGGTCTCTGTGTAGTTTTTACTGAACATGAGACAGGTCTGTGTTGTTTTTAATGAACATGAGACGGGTCTCTAGGTTGTTTTTAATGAACATGAGACGGGTCTCTAGGTTGTTTTTAATGAACATGAGACGGGTCTCTAGGTTGTTTTTAATGAACATGAGACGGGTTTCTAGGTTGTTTTTAATGAACATGAGACGGGTCTCTAGGTTGTTTTTAATGAACATGAGACGGGTCTCTAGGTTGTTTTTAATGAACATGAGACAGGTCTCTGGGTTGTTTTTAATGAACATGAGACAGGTCTCTGGGTTGTTTTTAATGAATTAGACAGGTCTGTGTTGTTTGTAATGAACATGAGACGGGTCGGTGTTGTTTTTAATGAACATGAGACGGGTCTCTGGGTTGTTTTTAATGAACATGAGACGGGTCTCTGTGTTGTTTTTAATGAAAGTGAGACGGGTCTGTGTTGTTTTTAATGAACATGAGACGGGTCTGTGTTGTTTTTAATGAACATGAGACGGGTCTCTGTGTTGTTTTTAATGAACATGAGACAGGTCTGTGTTGTTTTTAATGAACATGAGACGGGTCTCTGGGTTGTTTTTAATGAACATGAGATGGGTCTGTGTTGTTTTTAATGAACATGAGACGGGTCTGTGTTGTTTTTAGTGAACATGAGACGGGTCTGTGTTGTTTTTAATGAACATGAGATGGGTCTTTGGGTTGTTTTTAATGAACATGAGACAGGTCTGTGTTCTTTTTAATGAGACGGGTCTGTGTTGTTTTTAATGAACATGAGACGGGTCTGGGTTGTTTTTAATGAACATGAGACGGGTCTGTGTTGTTTTTAATGAACAGGAGACGGGTCTGTGTTGTTTTTAATGAACATGAGATGGGTCTTTGGGTTGTTCTTAATGAACATGAGACAGTTCTGTGTTGTTTTTAATGAGACGGGTCTGTGTTGTATTTAATGAACATGAGACGGGTCTGTGTTGTTTTTAATGAACATGAGACGGGTCTGGGTTGTTTTTAATGAACACGAGACGGGTCTGTGTTGTTTTTAATGAACATGAGTCGGGTCTGTGTTGTTTTTAATGAACATGAGACGGGTCTGGGTTGTTTTTAATGAACGAGACGGGTCTGTGTTGTTTTTAATGAACATGAGACGGGTCTGTGTTGTTTTTAATGAACATGAGACGGGTCTGTGTTGTTTTTAATGAACATGAGACGGGTCTTTGGGTTGTTTTTAATGAACATGAGACAGGTCTGTGTTGTTTTTAATGAACATGAGACAGGTCTGTGTTGTTTTTAATGAACATGAGACGGGTCTCTGTGTTGTTTTTAATGAACATGAGACAGGTCTCTGGGTTGTTTTTAATGAACATGAGACAGGTCTCTGGGTTGTTTTTAATGAACATGAGACGGGTCTCTGGGTTGTTTTTAATGAACATGAGACGGGTCTGGGTTGTTTTTAAAGAACATGAGACGGGTCTGGGTTTTTTTTAATGAACATGAGACAGTTCTCTGGGTTGTTTTTAATGAACATGAGACAGGTCTGTGTTGTTTTTAATGAACATGAGACGGGTCTCTGGGTTGTTTTTAATGAACATGAGACAGGTCTGTGTTGTTTTTAATGAACATGAGACGGGTCTGTGTTGTTTTTAATGAAAGTGAGACAGGTCTGTGTTGTTTTTAATGAACAGGAGACGGGTCTGTGTTGTTTTTAATGAACATGAGACGGGTCTGTGTTGTTTTTAATGAACATGAGGCAGGTCTGGGTTGTTTTTAATGAACATGAGAGGGGTCTCTAGGTTGTTTTTAATGAACGAGACGGGTCTCTAGGTTGTTTTTAATGAACGAGACGGGTCTGTGTTGTTTTTAATGAACATGAGACGGGTCTGTGTTGTTTTCAATGAACATGAGACGGGTCTCTGTGTTGTTTTTAATGAAAGTGAGACAGGTCTCTGGGTTGTTTTTAATGAACATGACACGGGTCTCTAGGTTGTTTTTAATGAACGAGACGGGTCTCTAGGTTGTTTTTAATGAACGAGACGGGTCTGTGTTGTTTTTAATGAACATGAGACGGGTCTGTGTTGTTTTCAATGAACATGAGACAGGTCTCTGGGTTGTTTTTAATGAACATGAGACCGTCTGTGTTGTTTTTAATGAACAGGAGACGGGTCTGTGTTGTTTTTAATGAACATGAGACCGGTCTGTGTTGTTTTTAATGAACATGAGACGGGTTTCTGTGTTGTTTTTAATGAACATGAGACAGGTCTGTGTTGTTTTTAATGAACATGAGATGGGTCTGTGTTGTTTTTAATGAACATGAGACGGGTCTGTGTTGTTTTTAATGAACATGAGACGGGTTTCTGTGTTGTTTTTAATGAACATGAGGCAGGTGTGGGTTGTTTTTAATGAACATGAGGCAGGTCTGGGTTGTTTTTAATGAACATGAGACGGGTCTGTGTTGTTTTTAATGAACATGAGACGGGTCTGTGTCGTTTTTACTGAACATGAGACGGGTCTGTGTTGTTTTTAATGAACATGAGACGGGTTTCTGTGTTGTTTTTAATGAACATGAGACAGGTCTGTGTTGTTTTTAATGAACATGAGACGGGTCTGTGTTGTTTTTAATGAACATGAGACGGGTCTGTGTTGTTTTTAATGAACATGAGACGGGTTTCTGTGTTGTTTTTAATGAACATGAGGCAGGTCTGGGTTGTTTTTAATGAACATGAGGCAGGTCTGGGTTGTTTTTAATGAACATGAGACGGGTCTGTGTTGTTTTTAATGAACATGAGACGGGTCTCTGTGTTGTTTTTACTGAACATGAGACAGGTCTGTGTTGTTTTTAATGAACATGAGACGGGTCTCTAGGTTGTTTTTAATGAACATGAGACGGGTCTCTAGGTTGTTTTTAATGAACATGAGACGGGTCTCTAGGTTGTTTTTAATGAACATGACACGGGTCTCTAGGTTGTTTTTAATGAACATGAGACAGGTCTCTGGGTTATTTTTAATTTACATGATACGGGTCTGTGTTGTTTTTAATGAACATGAGACAGGTCTGTGTCGTTTTTAATGAACATGAGACGGGTCTGTGTTGTTTTTAATGAACATGAGACGGGTCTGTGTTGTTTTTAATGAACATGAGACGGGTCTGTGTTGTTTTTAATGAACATGAGACGGGTTTCTGTGTTGTTTTTAATGAACATGAGACAGGTCTGTGTTGTTTTTAATGAACATGAGACGGGTCTGTGTTGTTTTTAATGAACATGAGACGGGTCTGTGTTGTTTTTAATGAACATGAGACGGGTTTCTGTGTTGTTTTTAATGAACATGAGGCAGGTCTGGGTTGTTTTTAATGAACATGAGGCAGGTCTGGGTTGTTTTTAATGAACATGAGACAGGTCTGTGTTGTTTTTAATGAACATGAGACGGGTCTCTGTGTTGTTTTTACTGAACATGAGACAGGTCTGTGTTGTTTTTAATGAACATGAGACGGGTCTCTAGGTTGTTTTTAATGAACATGAGACGGGTCTCTAGGTTGTTTTTAATGAACATGAGACGGGTCTTTAGGTTGTTTTTAATGAACATGACACGGGTCTCTAGGTTGTTTTTAATGAACATGAGACAGGTCTCTGGGTTATTTTTAATTTACATGATACGGGTCTGTGTTGTTTTTAATGAACATGAGACAGGTCTGTGTCGTTTTTAATGAACATGAGACGGGTCTGTGTTGTTTTTAATGAACATGAGACGGGTCTGTGTTGTTTTTAATGAACATGAGACGGGTCTGTGTTGTTTTTAATGAACATGAGACGGGGTTCTGTGTTGTTTTTAATGAACATGAGACGGGTCTCTGGGTTGTTTTTAATGAACATGAGACGGGTCTCTAGGTTGTTTTTAATGAACATGAGACGGGTCTGTGTTGTTTTTAATGAAAGTGAGACAGGTCTGGGTTGTTTTTAATGAACATGAGACGGGTCTGTGTTGTTTTTAATGAACAGGAGACGGGTCTGTGTTGTTTTTAATGAACATGAGACGGGTCTGTGTTGTTTTTAATGAACATGAGATGGGTCTGTGTTGTTTTTAATGAACATGAGGCAGGTCTGGGTTGTTTTTAATGAACATGAGACGGGTCTGTGTTGTTTTTAATGAACATGAGGCAGGTCTGTGTTGTTTTTAATGAACATGAGACGGGTCTGTGTTGTTTTTAATGAACATGAGACGGGTCTCTGTGTAGTTTTTACTGAACATGAGACAGGTCTGTGTTGTTTTTAATGAACATGAGACGGGTCTCTAGGTTGTTTTTAATGAACATGAGACGGGTCTCTAGGTTGTTTTTAATGAACATGAGACGGGTCTCTAGGTTGTTTTTAATGAACATGAGACAGGTCTCTGGGTTATTTTTAATTTACATGATACGGGTCTGTGTTGTTTTTAATGAACATGAGACAGGTCTCTGGGTTGTTTTTAATGAACATGAGACAGGTCTCTGGGTTGTTTTTAATGAACATGAGACAGGTCTCTGGGTTGTTTTTAATGAACATGAGACGGGTCGGTGTTGTTTTTAATGAACATGAGACGGGTCTCTGGGTTGTTTTTAATGAACATGAGACGGGTCTCTGTGTTGTTTTTAATGAAAGTGAGATGGGTCTGTGTTGTTTTTAATGAACATGAGACGGGTCTGTGTTGTTTTTAATGAACATGAGACAGGTCTCTGTGTTGTTTTTAATGAACATGAGACAGGTCTGTGTTGTTTTTAATGAACATGAGACGGGTCTCTGGGTTGTTTTTAATGAACATGAGACGGGTCTGTGTTGTTTTTAATGCAAGTGAGACAGGTCTGTGTTGTTTTTAATGAACATGAGATGGGTCTGTGTTGTTTTTAATGAACATGAGACGGGTCTGTGTTGTTTTTAGTGAACATGAGACGGGTCTGTGTTGTTTTTAATGAACATGAGATGGGTCTGTGTTGTTTTTAGTGAACATGAGGCAGGTCTGGGTTGTTTTTAATGAACATGAGGCAGGTCTGGGTTGTTTTTAATGAACATGAGACGGGTCTGTGTTGTTTTTAATGAACATGAGACGGGTCTCTGTGTTGTTTTTACTGAACATGAGACAGGTCTGTGTTGTTTTTAATGAACATGAGACGGGTCTCTAGGTTGTTTTTAATGAACATGAGACGGGTCTCTAGGTTGTTTTTAATGAACATGAGACGGGTCTCTAGGTTGTTTTTAATGAACATGACACGGGTCTCTAGGTTGTTTTTAATGAACATGAGACAGGTCTCTGGGTTATTTTTAATTTACATGATACGGGTCTGTGTTGTTTTTAATGAACATGAGACAGGTCTGTGTCGTTTTTAATGAACATGAGACGGGTCTGTGTTGTTTTTAATGAACATGAGACGGGTCTGTGTTGTTTTTAATGAACATGAGACGGGTCTGTGTTGTTTTTAATGAACATGAGACGGGGTTCTGTGTTGTTTTTAATGAACATGAGACGGGTCTCTGGGTTGTTTTTAATGAACATGAGACGGGTCTCTAGGTTGTTTTTAATGAACATGAGACGGGTCTGTGTTGTTTTTAATGAAAGTGAGACAGGTCTGGGTTGTTTTTAATGAACATGAGACGGGTCTGTGTTGTTTTTAATGAACAGGAGACGGGTCTGTGTTGTTTTTAATGAACATGAGACGGGTCTGTGTTGTTTTTAATGAACATGAGGCAGGTCTGGGTTGTTTTTAATGAACATGAGACAGGTCTGTGTTGTTTTTAATGAACATGAGGCAGGTCTGTGTTGTTTTTAATGAACATGAGACGGGTCTGTGTTGTTTTTAATGAACATGAGACGGGTCTCTGTGTAGTTTTTACTGAACATGAGACAGGTCTGTGTTGTTTTTAATGAACATGAGACGGGTCTCTAGGTTGTTTTTAATGAACATGAGACGGGTCTCTAGGTTGTTTTTAATGAACATGAGACGGGTCTCTAGGTTGTTTTTAATGAACATGAGACAGGTCTCTGGGTTATTTTTAATTTACATGATACGGGTCTGTGTTGTTTTTAATGAACATGAGACAGGTCTCTGGGTTGTTTTTAATGAACATGAGACAGGTCTCTGGGTTGTTTTTAATGAACATGAGACAGGTCTCTGGGTTGTTTTTAATGAACGAGACAGGTCTGTGTTGTTTTTAATGAACATGAGACGGGTCGGTGTTGTTTTTAATGAACATGAGACGGGTCTCTGGGTTGTTTTTAATGAACATGAGACGGGTCTCTGTGTTGTTTTTAATGAAAGTGAGATGGGTCTGGGTTGTTTTTAATGAACATGAGACGGGTCTGTGTTGTTTTTAATGAACATGAGACAGGTCTCTGTGTTGTTTTTAATGAACATGAGACAGGTCTGTGTTGTTTTTAATGAACATGAGACGGGTCTCTGGGTTGTTTTTAATGAACATGAGACGGGTCTGTGTTGTTTTTAATGAAAGTGAGACAGGTCTGTGTTGTTTTTAATGAACATGAGATGGGTCTGTGTTGTTTTTAATGAACATGAGACGGGTCTGTGTTGTTTTTAGTGAACATGAGACGGGTCTGTGTTGTTTTTAATGAACATGAGATGGGTCTTTGGGTTGTTTTTAATGAACATGAGACAGGTCTGTGTTGTTTTTAATGAGACGGGTCTGTGTTGTTTTTAATGAACATGAGACGGGTCTGGGTTGTTTTTAATGAACATGAGACGGGTCTGTGTTGTTTTTAATGAACAGGAGACGGGTCTGTGTTGTTTTTAATGAACATGAGACGGGTCTGTGTTGTTTTTAATGAACATGAGACGGGTCTGTGTTGTTTTTAATGAACATGAGATGGGTCTTTGGGTTGTTTTTAATGAACATGAGACAGGTCTGTGTTGTTTTTAATGAGACGGGTCTGTGTTGTTTTTAATGAACATGAGACGGGTCTGGGTTGTTTTTAATGAACATGAGATGGGTCTGTGTTGTTTTTAATGAACATGAGACGGGTCTGTGTTGTTTTTAATGAACATGAGACGGGTCTGGGTTGTTTTTAATGAACGAGACGGGTCTGTGTTGTTTTTAATGAACATGAGACGGTTCTGTGTTGTTTTTAATGAACATGAGACGGGTCTGTGTTGTTTTTAATGAACATGAGACGGGTCTCTGTGTTGTTTTTAATGAACATGAGACAGGTCTCTGGGTTGTTTTTAATGAACATGAGACAGGTCTCTGGGTTGTTTTTAATGAACATGAGACGGGTCTCTGGGTTGTTTTTAATGAACATGAGACGGGTCTGGGTTGTTTTTAAAGAACATGAGACGGGTCTGGGTTGTTTTTAATGAACATGAGACGGGTCTGGGTTGTTTTTAATGAACATGAGACAGGTCTCTGGGTTGTTTTTAATGAACATGAGACGGGTCTCTGTGTTGTTTTTAATGAACATGAGACGGGTCTCTGTGTTGTTTTTAATGAACATGAGACAGGTCTGTGTTGTTTTTAATGAACATGAGACGGGTCTGTGTTGTTTTTAATGAACATGAGACGGGTCTCTGTGTTGTTTTTACTGAACATGAGACAGGTCTGTGTTGTTTTTAATGAACATGAGACGGGTCTCTAGGTTGTTTTTAATGAACATGAGATGGGTCTCTAGGTTGTTTTTAATGAACATGACACGGGTCTCTAGGTTGTTTTTAATGAACATGAGACAGGTCTCTGGGTTATTTTTAATTTACATGATACGGGTCTGTGTTGTTTTTAATGAACATGAGACAGGTCTGTGTTGTTTTTAATGAACATGAGACGGGTCTGTGTTGTTTTTAATGAACATGAGACGGGTCTGTGTTGTTTTTAATGAACATGAGACGGGTCTGTGTTGTTTTTAATGAACATGAGACGGGTTTCTGTGTTGTTTTTAATGAACATGAGACGGGTCTCTGGGTTGTTTTTAATGAACATGAGACGGGTCTCTGTGTTGTTTTTAATGAAAGTGAGACAGGTCTGGGTTGTTTTTAATGAACATGAGACCGGTCTGTGTTGTTTTTAATGAACATGAGACGGGTCTGTGTTGTTTTTAATGAACAGGAGACGGGTCTGTGTTGTTTTTAATGAACATGAGACGGGTCTGTGTTGTTTTTAATGAACATGAGACGGGTCTTTGTTGTTTTTAATGAACATGAGGCAGGTCTGGGTTGTTTTTAATGAACATGAGACGGGTCTGTGTTGTTTTTAATGAACATGAGGCAGGTCTGGGTTTTTTTTAATGAACATGAGACAGGTCTGTGTTGTTTTTAATGAACATGAGACGGGTCTGTGTTGTTTTTAATGAACATGAGACGGGTCTCTGTGTTGTTTTTAATGAACATGAGACAGGTCTCTGGGTTGTTTTTAATGAACATGAGACAGGTCTCTGGGTTGTTTTTAATGAACATGAGACGGGTCTCTGGGTTGTTTTTAATGAACATGAGACGGGTCTGGGTTGTTTTTAAAGAACATGAGACGGGTCTGGGTTGTTTTTAATGAACATGAGACGGGTCTGGGTTGTTTTTAATGAACATGAGACAGGTCTCTGGGTTGTTTTTAATGAACATGAGACGGGTCTCTGTGTTGTTTTTAATGAACATGAGACGGGTCTCTGTGTTGTTTTTAATGAACATGAGACAGGTCTGTGTTGTTTTTAATGAACATGAGACGGGTCTGTGTTGTTTTTAATGAACATGAGACGGGTCTCTGTGTTGTTTTTACTGAACATGAGACAGGTCTGTGTTGTTTTTAATGAACATGAGACGGGTCTCTAGGTTGTTTTTAATGAACATGAGACGGGTCTCTAGGTTGTTTTTAATGAACATGACATGGGTCTCTAGGTTGTTTTTAATGAACATGAGACAGGTCTCTGGGTTATTTTTAATTTACATGATACGGGTCTGTGTTGTTTTTAATGAACATGAGACGGGTCTGTGTTGTTTTTAATGAACATGAGACGGGTCTGTGTTGTTTTTAATGAACATGAGACGGGTTTCTGTGTTGTTTTTAATGAACATGAGACGGGTCTCTGGGTTGTTTTTAATGAACATGAGACGGGTCTCTGTGTTGTTTTTAATGAAAGTGAGACAGGTCTGGGTTGTTTTTAATGAACATGAGACCGGTCTGTGTTGTTTTTAATGAACATGAGACGGGTCTGTGTTGTTTTTAATGAACAGGAGACAAGTCTGTGTTGTTTTTAATGAACATGAGACGGGTCTGTGTTGTTTTTAATGAACATGAGACGGGTCTGTGTTGTTTTTAATGAACATGAGGCAGGTCTGGGTTGTTTTTAATGAACATGAGACGGGTCTGTGTTGTTTTTAATGAACATGAGGCAGGTCTGGGTTGTTTTTAATGAACATGAGACGGGTCTGTGTTGTTTTTAATGAACATGAGACGGGTCTGTGTTGTTTTTAATGAACATGAGACGGGTCTCTGTGTAGTTTTTACTGAACATGAGACAGGTCTGTGTTGTTTTTAATGAACATGAGACGGGTCTCTAGGTTGTTTTTAATGAACATGAGACGGGTCTCTAGGTTGTTTTTAATGAACATGAGACGGGTCTCTAGGTTGTTTTTAATGAACATGAGACGGGTCTCTAGGTTGTTTTTAATGAACATGAGACGGGTCTCTAGGTTGTTTTTAATGAACATGAGACGGGTCTCTAGGTTGTTTTTAATGAACATGAGACAGGTCTCTGGGTTGTTTTTAATGAAAATGAGACAGGTCTCTGGGTTGTTTTTAATGAATTAGACAGGTCTGTGTTGTTTGTAATGAACATGAGACGGGTCGGTGTTGTTTTTAATGAACATGAGACGGGTCTCTGGGTTGTTTTTAATGAACATGAGACGGGTCTCTGTGTTGTTTTTAATGAAAGTGAGACGGGTCTGTGTTGTTTTTAATGAACATGAGACGGGTCTGTGTTGTTTTTAATGAACATGAGACGGGTCTCTGTGTTGTTTTTAATGAACATGAGACAGGTCTGTGTTGTTTTTAATGAACATGAGACGGGTCTCTGGGTTGTTTTTAATGAACATGAGATGGGTCTGTGTTGTTTTTAATGAACATGAGACGGGTCTGTGTTGTTTTTAGTGAACATGAGACGGGTCTGTGTTGTTTTTAATGAACATGAGATGGGTCTTTGGGTTGTTTTTAATGAACATGAGACAGGTCTGTGTTCTTTTTAATGAGACGGGTCTGTGTTGTTTTTAATGAACATGAGACGGGTCTGGGTTGTTTTTAATGAACATGAGACGGGTCTGTGTTGTTTTTAATGAACAGGAGACGGGTCTGTGTTGTTTTTAATGAACATGAGATGGGTCTTTGGGTTGTTCTTAATGAACATGAGACAGTTCTGTGTTGTTTTTAATGAGACGGGTCTGTGTTGTATTTAATGAACATGAGACGGGTCTGTGTTGTTTTTAATGAACATGAGACGGGTCTGGGTTGTTTTTAATGAACATGAGACGGGTCTGTGTTGTTTTTAATGAACATGAGTCGGGTCTGTGTTATTTTTAATGAACATGAGACGGGTCTGGGTTGTTTTTAATGAACGAGACGGGTCTGTGTTGTTTTTAATGAACATGAGACGGGTCTGTGTTGTTTTTAATGAACATGAGACGGGTCTGTGTTGTTTTTAATGAACATGAGACGGGTCTTTGGGTTGTTTTTAATGAACATGAGACAGGTCTGTGTTGTTTTTAATGAACATGAGACAGGTCTGTGTTGTTTTTAATGAACATGAGACGGGTCTCTGTGTTGTTTTTAATGAACATGAGACAGGTCTCTGGGTTGTTTTTAATGAACATGAGACAGGTCTCTGGGTTGTTTTTAATGAACATGAGACGGGTCTCTGGGTTGTTTTTAATGAACATGAGACGGGTCTGGGTTGTTTTTAAAGAACATGAGACGGGTCTGGGTTTTTTTTAATGAACATGAGACAGTTCTCTGGGTTGTTTTTAATGAACATGAGACAGGTCTGTGTTGTTTTTAATGAACATGAGACGGGTCTCTGGGTTGTTTTTAATGAACATGAGACAGGTCTGTGTTGTTTTTAATGAACATGAGACGGGTCTGTGTTGTTTTTAATGAAAGTGAGACAGGTCTGTGTTGTTTTTAATGAACAGGAGACGGGTCTGTGTTGTTTTTAATGAACATGAGACGGGTCTGTGTTGTTTTTAATGAACATGAGGCAGGTCTGGGTTGTTTTTAATGAACATGAGACGGGTCTGTGTTGTTTTTAATGAACATGAGGCAGGTCTGGGTTGTTTTTAATGAACATGAGACGGGTCTGTGTTGTTTTTAATGAACATGAGACGGGTCTGTGTTGTTTTTAATGAACATGAGACGGGTCTCTGTGTAGTTTTTACTGAACATGAGACAGGTCTGTGTTGTTTTTAATGAACATGAGACGGGTCTCTAGGTTGTTTTTAATGAACATGAGACGGGTCTCTAGGTTGTTTTTAATGAACATGAGACGGGTCTCTAGGTTGTTTTTAATGAACATGAGACAGGTCTCTGTGTTATTTTTAATTTACATGATACGGGTCTGTGTTATTTTTAATGAACATGAGACAGGTCTCTGGGTTGTTTTTAATGAACATGAGACAGGTCTCTGGGTTGTTTTTAATGAACATGAGACAGGTCTCTGGGTTGTTTTTAATGAACGAGACAGGTCTGTGTTGTTTGTAATGAACATGAGACGGGTCGGTGTTGTTTTTAATGAACATGAGACGGGTCTCTGGGTTGTTTTTAATGAACATGAGACGGGTCTCTGTGTTGTTTTTAATGCAAGTGAGACGGGTCTGTGTTGTTTTTAATGAACATGAGACGGGTCTGTGTTGTTTTTAATGAACATGAGACGGGTCTGTGTTGTTTTTAATGAACATGAGACAGGTCTGTGTTGTTTTTAATGAACATGAGACGGGTCTGTGTTGTTTTTAATGAACATGAGACGGGTTTCTGTGTTGTTTTTAATGAACATGAGACGGGTCTCTGGGTTGTTTTTAATGAACATGAGACGGGTCTCTGTGTTGTTTTTAATGAAAGTGAGACAGGTCTGGGTTGTTTTTAATGAACATGAGACCGGTCTGTGTTGTTTTTAATGAACATGAGACGGGTCTGTGTTGTTTTTAATGAACAGGAGACGGGTCTGTGTTGTTTTTAATGAACATGAGATGGGTCTGTGTTGTTTTTAATGAACATGAGACGGGTCTTTGTTGTTTTTAATGAACATGAGGCAGGTCTGGGTTGTTTTTAATGAACATGAGACGGGTCTGTGTTGTTTTTAATGAACATGAGGCAGGTCTGGGTTGTTTTTAATGAACATGAGACAGGTCTGTGTTGTTTTTAATGAACATGAGACGGGTCTGTGTTGTTTTTAATGAACATGAGACGGGTCTCTGTGTTGTTTTTAATGAACATGAGACAGGTCTCTGGGTTGTTTTTAATGAACATGAGACAGGTCTCTGGGTTGTTTTTAATGAACATGAGACGGGTCTCTGGGTTGTTTTTAATGAACATGAGACGGGTCTGGGTTGTTTTTAAAGAACATGAGACGGGTCTGGGTTGTTTTTAATGAACATGAGACGGGTCTGGGTTGTTTTTAATGAACTTGAGACAGGTCTCTGGGTTGTTTTTAATGAACATGAGACGGGTCTCTGTGTTGTTTTTAATGAACATGAGACGGGTCTCTGTGTTTTTTTTAATGAACATGAGACAGGTCTGTTTGTTTTTAATGAACATGAGACGGGTCTGTGTTGTTTTTAATGAACATGAGACGGGTCTCTGTGTTGTTTTTACTGAACATGAGACAGGTCTGTGTTGTTTTTAATGAACATGAGACGGGTCTCTAGGTTGTTTTTAATGAACATGAGACGGGTCTCTAGGTTGTTTTTAATGAACATGACACGGGTCTCTAGGTTGTTTTTAATGAACATGAGACAGGTCTCTGGGTTATTTTTAATTTACATGATACGGGTCTGTGTTGTTTTTAATGAACATGAGACAGGTCTGTGTTGTTTTTAATGATCATGAGACGGGTCTGTGTTGTTTTTAATGAACATGAGACGGGTCTGTGTTGTTTTTAATGAACATGAGACGGGTTTCTGTGTTGTTTTTAATGAACATGAGACGGGTCTCTGGGTTGTTTTTAATGAACATGAGACGGGTCTCTGTGTTGTTTTTAATGAAAGTGAGACAGGTCTGGGTTGTTTTTAATGAACATGAGACCGGTCTGTGTTGTTTTTAATGAACATGAGACGGGTCTGTGTTGTTTTTAATGAACAGGAGACAAGTCTGTGTTGTTTTTAATGAACATGAGACGGGTCTGTGTTGTTTTTAATGAACATGAGACGGGTCTGTGTTGTTTTTAATGAACATGAGGCAGGTCTGGGTTGTTTTTAATGAACATGAGACGGGTCTGTGTTGTTTTTAATGAACATGAGGCAGGTCTGGGTTGTTTTTAATGAACATGAGACGGGTCTGTGTTGTTTTTAATGAACATGAGACGGGTCTGTGTTGTTTTTAATGAACATGAGACGGGTCTCTGTGTAGTTTTTACTGAACATGAGACAGGTCTGTGTTGTTTTTAATGAACATGAGACGGGTCTCTAGGTTGTTTTTAATGAACATGAGACGGGTCTCTAGGTTGTTTTTAATGAACATGAGACGGGTCTCTAGGTTGTTTTTAATGAACATGAGACGGGTCTCTAGGTTGTTTTTAATGAACATGAGACGGGTCTCTAGGTTGTTTTTAATGAACATGAGACGGGTCTCTAGGTTGTTTTTAATGAACATGAGACAGGTCTCTGGGTTGTTTTTAATGAACATGAGACGGGTCTCTGGGTTGTTTTTAATGAACGAGACAGGTCTGTGTTGTTTGTAATGAACATGAGACGGGTCGGTGTTGTTTTTAATGAACATGAGACGGGTCTCTGGGTTGTTTTTAATGAACATGAGACGGGTCTCTGTGTTGTTTTTAATGAAAGTGAGACGGGTCTGTGTTGTTTTTAATGAACATGAGACGGGTCTGTGTTGTTTTTAATGAACATGAGACGGGTCTCTGTGTTGTTTTTAATGAACATGAGACAGGTCTGTGTTGTTTTTAATGAACATGAGACGGGTCTCTGGGTTGTTTTTAATGAACATGAGATGGGTCTGTGTTGTTTTTAATGAACATGAGACGGGTCTGTGTTGTTTTTAGTGAACATGAGACGGGTCTGTGTTGTTTTTAATGAACATGAGATGGGTCTTTGGGTTGTTTTTAATGAACATGAGACAGGTCTGTTTTCTTTTTAATGAGACGGGTCTGTGTTGTTTTTAATGAACATGAGACAGGTCTCTGGGTTGTTTTTAATGAACATGAGACGGGTCTCTGGGTTGTTTTTAATGAACATGAGACGGGTCTGGGTTGTTTTTAAAGAACATGAGACGGGTCTGGGTTTTTTTTAATGAACATGAGACAGTTCTCTGGGTTGTTTTTAATGAACATGAGACAGGTCTGTGTTGTTTTTAATGAACATGAGACGGGTCTCTGGGTTGTTTTTAATGAACATGAGACAGGTCTGTGTTGTTTTTAATGAACATGAGACGGGTCTGTGTTGTTTTTAATGAAAGTGAGACAGGTCTGGGTTGTTTTTAATGAACATGAGACGGGTCTCTGTGTTGTTTTTAATGAAAGTGAGACGGGTCTGTGTTGTTTTTAATGAACATGAGACGGGTCTGTGTTGTTTTTAATGAACATGAGACGGGTCTCTGTGTTGTTTTTAATGAACATGAGACAGGTCTGTGTTGTTTTTAATGAACATGAGACGGGTCTCTGGGTTGTTTTTAATGAACATGAGATGGGTCTGTGTTGTTTTTAATGAACATGAGACGGGTCTGTGTTGTTTTTAGTGAACATGAGACGGGTCTGTGTTGTTTTTAATGAACATGAGATGGGTCTTTGGGTTGTTTTTAATGAACATGAGACAGGTCTGTGTTCTTTTTAATGAGACGGGTCTGTGTTGTTTTTAATGAACATGAGACGGGTCTGGGTTGTTTTTAATGAACATGAGACGGGTCTGTGTTGTTTTTAATGAACAGGAGACGGGTCTGTGTTGTTTTTAATGAACATGAGATGGGTCTTTGGGTTGTTCTTAATGAACATGAGACAGTTCTGTGTTGTTTTTAATGAGACGGGTCTGTGTTGTATTTAATGAACATGAGACGGGTCTGTGTTGTTTTTAATGAACATGAGACGGGTCTGGGTTGTTTTTAATGAACATGAGACGGGTCTGTGTTGTTTTTAATGAACATGAGTCGGGTCTGTGTTGTTTTTAATGAACATGAGACGGGTCTGGGTTGTTTTTAATGAACGAGACGGGTCTGTGTTGTTTTTAATGAACATGAGACGGGTCTGTGTTGTTTTTAATGAACATGAGACGGGTCTGTGTTGTTTTTAATGAACATGAGACGGGTCTTTGGGTTGTTTTTAATGAACATGAGACAGGTCTGTGTTGTTTTTAATGAACATGAGACAGGTCTGTGTTGTTTTTAATGAACATGAGACGGGTCTCTGTGTTGTTTTTAATGAACATGAGACAGGTCTCTGGGTTGTTTTTAATGAACATGAGACAGGTCTCTGGGTTGTTTTTAATGAACATGAGACGGGTCTCTGGGTTGTTTTTAATGAACATGAGACGGGTCTGGGTTGTTTTTAAAGAACATGAGACGGGTCTGGGTTTTTTTTAATGAACATGAGACAGTTCTCTGGGTTGTTTTTAATGAACATGAGACAGGTCTGTGTTGTTTTTAATGAACATGAGACGGGTCTCTGGGTTGTTTTTAATGAACATGAGACAGGTCTGTGTTGTTTTTAATGAACATGAGACGGGTCTGTGTTGTTTTTAATGAAAGTGAGACAGGTCTGTGTTGTTTTTAATGAACAGGAGACGGGTCTGTGTTGTTTTTAATGAACATGAGACGGGTCTGTGTTGTTTTTAATGAACATGAGGCAGGTCTGGGTTGTTTTTAATGAACATGAGACGGGTCTGTGTTGTTTTTAATGAACATGAGGCAGGTCTGGGTTGTTTTTAATGAACATGAGATGGGTCTGTGTTGTTTTTAATGAACATGAGACGGGTCTGTGTTGTTTTTAATGAACATGAGACGGGTCTCTGTGTAGTTTTTACTGAACATGAGACAGGTCTGTGTTGTTTTTAATGAACATGAGACGGGTCTCTAGGTTGTTTTTAATGAACATGAGACGGGTCTCTAGGTTGTTTTTAATGAACATGAGACGGGTCTCTAGGTTGTTTTTAATGAACATGAGACAGGTCTCTGGGTTATTTTTAATTTACATGATACGGGTCTGTGTTATTTTTAATGAAGATGAGACAGGTCTCTGGGTTGTTTTTAATGAACATGAGACAGGTCTCTGGGTTGTTTTTAATGAACATGAGACAGGTCTCTGGGTTGTTTTTAATGAACGAGACAGGTCTGTGTTGTTTGTAATGAACATGAGACGGGTCGGTGTTGTTTTTAATGAACATGAGACGGGTCTCTGGGTTGTTTTTAATGAACATGAGACGGGTCTGTGTTGTTTTTAATGAACATGAGATGGGTCTGTGTTGTTTTTAATGAACATGAGGCAGGTCTGGGTTGTTTTTAATGAACATGAGACGGGTCTGTGTTGTTTTTAATGAACATGAGGCAGGTCTGTGTTGTTTTTAATGAACATGAGACGGGTCTGTGTTGTTTTTAATGAACATGAGACGGGTCTCTGTGTAGTTTTTACTGAACATGAGACAGGTCTGTGTTGTTTTTAATGAACATGAGACGGGTCTCTAGGTTGTTTTTAATGAACATGAGACGGGTCTCTAGGTTGTTTTTAATGAACATGAGACGGGTCTCTAGGTTGTTTTTAATGAACATGAGACAGGTCTCTGGGTTATTTTTAATTTACATGATACGGGTCTGTGTTGTTTTTAATGAACATGAGACAGGTCTCTGGGTTGTTTTTAATGAACATGAGACAGGTCTCTGGGTTGTTTTTAATGAACATGAGACAGGTCTCTGGGTTGTTTTTAATGAACATGAGACGGGTCGGTGTTGTTTTTAATGAACATGAGACGGGTCTCTGGGTTGTTTTTAATGAACATGAGACGGGTCTCTGTGTTGTTTTTAATGAAAGTGAGATGGGTCTGTGTTGTTTTTAATGAACATGAGACGGGTCTGTGTTGTTTTTAATGAACATGAGACAGGTCTCTGTGTTGTTTTTAATGAACATGAGACAGGTCTGTGTTGTTTTTAATGAACATGAGACGGGTCTCTGGGTTGTTTTTAATGAACATGAGACGGGTCTGTGTTGTTTTTAATGCAAGTGAGACAGGTCTGTGTTGTTTTTAATGAACATGAGATGGGTCTGTGTTGTTTTTAATGAACATGAGACGGGTCTGTGTTGTTTTTAGTGAACATGAGACGGGTCTGTGTTGTTTTTAATGAACATGAGATGGGTCTGTGTTGTTTTTAGTGAACATGAGGCAGGTCTGGGTTGTTTTTAATGAACATGAGGCAGGTCTGGGTTGTTTTTAATGAACATGAGACGGGTCTGTGTTGTTTTTAATGAACATGAGACGGGTCTCTGTGTTGTTTTTACTGAACATGAGACAGGTCTGTGTTGTTTTTAATGAACATGAGACGGGTCTCTAGGTTGTTTTTAATGAACATGAGACGGGTCTCTAGGTTGTTTTTAATGAACATGAGACGGGTCTCTAGGTTGTTTTTAATGAACATGACACGGGTCTCTAGGTTGTTTTTAATGAACATGAGACAGGTCTCTGGGTTATTTTTAATTTACATGATACGGGTCTGTGTTGTTTTTAATGAACATGAGACAGGTCTGTGTCGTTTTTAATGAACATGAGACGGGTCTGTGTTGTTTTTAATGAACATGAGACGGGTCTGTGTTGTTTTTAATGAACATGAGACGGGTCTGTGTTGTTTTTAATGAACATGAGACGGGGTTCTGTGTTGTTTTTAATGAACATGAGACGGGTCTCTGGGTTGTTTTTAATGAACATGAGACGGGTCTCTAGGTTGTTTTTAATGAACATGAGACGGGTCTGTGTTGTTTTTAATGAAAGTGAGACAGGTCTGGGTTGTTTTTAATGAACATGAGACGGGTCTGTGTTGTTTTTAATGAACAGGAGACGGGTCTGTGTTGTTTTTAATGAACATGAGACGGGTCTGTGTTGTTTTTAATGAACATGAGGCAGGTCTGGGTTGTTTTTAATGAACATGAGACAGGTCTGTGTTGTTTTTAATGAACATGAGGCAGGTCTGTGTTGTTTTTAATGAACATGAGACGGGTCTGTGTTGTTTTTAATGAACATGAGACGGGTCTCTGTGTAGTTTTTACTGAACATGAGACAGGTCTGTGTTGTTTTTAATGAACATGAGACGGGTCTCTAGGTTGTTTTTAATGAACATGAGACGGGTCTCTAGGTTGTTTTTAATGAACATGAGACGGGTCTCTAGGTTGTTTTTAATGAACATGAGACAGGTCTCTGGGTTATTTTTAATTTACATGATACGGGTCTGTGTTGTTTTTAATGAACATGAGACAGGTCTCTGGGTTGTTTTTAATGAACATGAGACAGGTCTCTGGGTTGTTTTTAATGAACATGAGACAGGTCTCTGGGTTGTTTTTAATGAACGAGACAGGTCTGTGTTGTTTTTAATGAACATGAGACGGGTCGGTGTTGTTTTTAATGAACATGAGACGGGTCTCTGGGTTGTTTTTAATGAACATGAGACGGGTCTCTGTGTTGTTTTTAATGAAAGTGAGATGGGTCTGTGTTGTTTTTAATGAACATGAGACGGGTCTGTGTTGTTTTTAATGAACATGAGACAGGTCTCTGTGTTGTTTTTAATGAACATGAGACAGGTCTGTGTTGTTTTTAATGAACATGAGACGGGTCTCTGGGTTGTTTTTAATGAACATGAGACGGGTCTGTGTTGTTTTTAATGAAAGTGAGACAGGTCTGTGTTGTTTTTAATGAACATGAGATGGGTCTGTGTTGTTTTTAATGAACATGAGACGGGTCTGTGTTGTTTTTAGTGAACATGAGACGGGTCTGTGTTGTTTTTAATGAACATGAGATGGGTCTTTGGGTTGTTTTTAATGAACATGAGACAGGTCTGTGTTGTTTTTAATGAGACGGGTCTGTGTTGTTTTTAATGAACATGAGACGGGTCTGGGTTGTTTTTAATGAACATGAGACGGGTCTGTGTTGTTTTTAATGAACAGGAGACGGGTCTGTGTTGTTTTTAATGAACATGAGACGGGTCTGTGTTGTTTTTAATGAACATGAGACGGGTCTGTGTTGTTTTTAATGAACATGAGATGGGTCTTTGGGTTGTTTTTAATGAACATGAGACAGGTCTGTGTTGTTTTTAATGAGACGGGTCTGTGTTGTTTTTAATGAACATGAGACGGGTCTGGGTTGTTTTTAATGAACATGAGATGGGTCTGTGTTGTTTTTAATGAACATGAGACGGGTCTGTGTTGTTTTTAATGAACATGAGACGGGTCTGGGTTGTTTTTAATGAACGAGACGGGTCTGTGTTGTTTTTAATGAACATGAGACGGTTCTGTGTTGTTTTTAATGAACATGAGACGGGTCTGTGTTGTTTTTAATGAACATGAGACGGGTCTCTGTGTTGTTTTTAATGAACATGAGACAGGTCTCTGGGTTGTTTTTAATGAACATGAGACAGGTCTCTGGGTTGTTTTTAATGAACATGAGACGGGTCTCTGGGTTGTTTTTAATGAACATGAGACGGGTCTGGGTTGTTTTTAAAGAACATGAGACGGGTCTGGGTTGTTTTTAATGAACATGAGACGGGTCTGGGTTGTTTTTAATGAACATGAGACAGGTCTCTGGGTTGTTTTTAATGAACATGAGACGGGTCTCTGTGTTGTTTTTAATGAACATGAGACGGGTCTCTGTGTTGTTTTTAATGAACATGAGACAGGTCTGTGTTGTTTTTAATGAACATGAGACGGGTCTGTGTTGTTTTTAATGAACATGAGACGGGTCTCTGTGTTGTTTTTACTGAACATGAGACAGGTCTGTGTTGTTTTTAATGAACATGAGACGGGTCTCTAGGTTGTTTTTAATGAACATGAGATGGGTCTCTAGGTTGTTTTTAATGAACATGACACGGGTCTCTAGGTTGTTTTTAATGAACATGAGACAGGTCTCTGGGTTATTTTTAATTTACATGATACGGGTCTGTGTTGTTTTTAATGAACATGAGACAGGTCTGTGTTGTTTTTAATGAACATGAGACGGGTCTGTGTTGTTTTTAATGAACATGAGACGGGTCTGTGTTGTTTTTAATGAACATGAGACGGGTCTGTGTTGTTTTTAATGAACATGAGACGGGTTTCTGTGTTGTTTTTAATGAACATGAGACGGGTCTCTGGGTTGTTTTTAATGAACATGAGACGGGTCTCTGTGTTGTTTTTAATGAAAGTGAGACAGGTCTGGGTTGTTTTTAATGAACATGAGACCGGTCTGTGTTGTTTTTAATGAACATGAGACGGGTCTGTGTTGTTTTTAATGAACAGGAGACGGGTCTGTGTTGTTTTTAATGAACATGAGACGGGTCTGTGTTGTTTTTAATGAACATGAGACGGGTCTTTGTTGTTTTTAATGAACATGAGGCAGGTCTGGGTTGTTTTTAATGAACATGAGACGGGTCTGTGTTGTTTTTAATGAACATGAGGCAGGTCTGGGTTTTTTTTAATGAACATGAGACAGGTCTGTGTTGTTTTTAATGAACATGAGACGGGTCTGTGTTGTTTTTAATGAACATGAGACGGGTCTCTGTGTTGTTTTTAATGAACATGAGACAGGTCTCTGGGTTGTTTTTAATGAACATGAGACAGGTCTCTGGGTTGTTTTTAATGAACATGAGACGGGTCTCTGGGTTGTTTTTAATGAACATGAGACGGGTCTGGGTTGTTTTTAAAGAACATGAGACGGGTCTGGGTTGTTTTTAATGAACATGAGACGGGTCTGGGTTGTTTTTAATGAACATGAGACAGGTCTCTGGGTTGTTTTTAATGAACATGAGACGGGTCTCTGTGTTGTTTTTAATGAACATGAGACGGGTCTCTGTGTTGTTTTTAATGAACATGAGACAGGTCTGTGTTGTTTTTAATGAACATGAGACGGGTCTGTGTTGTTTTTAATGAACATGAGACTGGTCTCTGTGTTGTTTTTACTGAACATGAGACAGGTCTGTGTTGTTTTTAATGAACATGAGACGGGTCTCTAGGTTGTTTTTAATGAACATGAGACGGGTCTCTAGGTTGTTTTTAATGAACATGACATGGGTCTCTAGGTTGTTTTTAATGAACATGAGACAGGTCTCTGGGTTATTTTTAATTTACATGATACGGGTCTGTGTTGTTTTTAATGAACATGAGACGGGTCTGTGTTGTTTTTAATGAACATGAGACGGGTCTGTGTTGTTTTTAATGAACATGAGACGGGTTTCTGTGTTGTTTTTAATGAACATGAGACGGGTCTCTGGGTTGTTTTTAATGAACATGAGACGGGTCTCTGTGTTGTTTTTAATGAAAGTGAGACAGGTCTGGGTTGTTTTTAATGAACATGAGACCGGTCTGTGTTGTTTTTAATGAACATGAGACGGGTCTGTGTTGTTTTTAATGAACAGGAGACAAGTCTGTGTTGTTTTTAATGAACATGAGACGGGTCTGTGTTGTTTTTAATGAACATGAGACGGGTCTGTGTTGTTTTTAATGAACATGAGGCAGGTCTGGGTTGTTTTTAATGAACATGAGACGGGTCTGTGTTGTTTTTAATGAACATGAGGCAGGTCTGGGTTGTTTTTTATGAACATGAGACGGGTCTGTGTTGTTTTTAATGAACATGAGACGGGTCTGTGTTGTTTTTAATGAACATGAGACGGGTCTCTGTGTAGTTTTTACTGAACATGAGACAGGTCTGTGTTGTTTTTAATGAACATGAGACGGGTCTCTAGGTTGTTTTTAATGAACATGAGACGGGTCTCTAGGTTGTTTTTAATGAACATGAGACGGGTCTCTAGGTTGTTTTTAATGAACATGAGACGGGTCTCTAGGTTGTTTTTAATGAACATGAGACGGGTCTCTAGGTTGTTTTTAATGAACATGAGACGGGTCTCTAGGTTGTTTTTAATGAACATGAGACAGGTCTCTGGGTTGTTTTTAATGAAAATGAGACAGGTCTCTGGGTTGTTTTTAATGAATTAGACAGGTCTGTGTTGTTTGTAATGAACATGAGACGGGTCGGTGTTGTTTTTAATGAACATGAGACGGGTCTCTGGGTTGTTTTTAATGAACATGAGACGGGTCTCTGTGTTGTTTTTAATGAAAGTGAGACGGGTCTGTGTTGTTTTTAATGAACATGAGACGGGTCTGTGTTGTTTTTAATGAACATGAGACGGGTCTCTGTGTTGTTTTTAATGAACATGAGACAGGTCTGTGTTGTTTTTAATGAACATGAGACGGGTCTCTGGGTTGTTTTTAATGAACATGAGATGGGTCTGTGTTGTTTTTAATGAACATGAGACGGGTCTGTGTTGTTTTTAGTGAACATGAGACGGGTCTGTGTTGTTTTTAATGAACATGAGATGGGTCTTTGGGTTGTTTTTAATGAACATGAGACAGGTCTGTGTTCTTTTTAATGAGACGGGTCTGTGTTGTTTTTAATGAACATGAGACGGGTCTGGGTTGTTTTTAATGAACATGAGACGGGTCTGTGTTGTTTTTAATGAACAGGAGACGGGTCTGTGTTGTTTTTAATGAACATGAGATGGGTCTTTGGGTTGTTCTTAATGAACATGAGACAGTTCTGTGTTGTTTTTAATGAGACGGGTCTGTGTTGTATTTAATGAACATGAGACGGGTCTGTGTTGTTTTTAATGAACATGAGACGGGTCTGGGTTGTTTTTAATGAACATGAGACGGGTCTGTGTTGTTTTTAATGAACATGAGTCGGGTCTGTGTTATTTTTAATGAACATGAGACGGGTCTGGGTTGTTTTTAATGAACGAGACGGGTCTGTGTTGTTTTTAATGAACATGAGACGGGTCTGTGTTGTTTTTAATGAACATGAGACGGGTCTGTGTTGTTTTTAATGAACATGAGACGGGTCTTTGGGTTGTTTTTAATGAACATGAGACAGGTCTGTGTTGTTTTTAATGAACATGAGACAGGTCTGTGTTGTTTTTAATGAACATGAGACGGGTCTCTGTGTTGTTTTTAATGAACATGAGACAGGTCTCTGGGTTGTTTTTAATGAACATGAGACAGGTCTCTGGGTTGTTTTTAATGAACATGAGACGGGTCTCTGGGTTGTTTTTAATGAACATGAGACGGGTCTGGGTTGTTTTTAAAGAACATGAGACGGGTCTGGGTTTTTTTTAATGAACATGAGACAGTTCTCTGGGTTGTTTTTAATGAACATGAGACAGGTCTGTGTTGTTTTTAATGAACATGAGACGGGTCTCTGGGTTGTTTTTAATGAACATGAGACAGGTCTGTGTTGTTTTTAATGAACATGAGACGGGTCTGTGTTGTTTTTAATGAAAGTGAGACAGGTCTGTGTTGTTTTTAATGAACAGGAGACGGGTCTGTGTTGTTTTTAATGAACATGAGACGGGTCTGTGTTGTTTTTAATGAACATGAGGCAGGTCTGGGTTGTTTTTAATGAACATGAGACGGGTCTGTGTTGTTTTTAATGAACATGAGGCAGGTCTGGGTTGTTTTTAATGAACATGAGACGGGTCTGTGTTGTTTTTAATGAACATGAGACGGGTCTGTGTTGTTTTTAATGAACATGAGACGGGTCTCTGTGTAGTTTTTACTGAACATGAGACAGGTCTGTGTTGTTTTTAATGAACATGAGACGGGTCTCTAGGTTGTTTTTAATGAACATGAGACGGGTCTCTAGGTTGTTTTTAATGAACATGAGACGGGTCTCTAGGTTGTTTTTAATGAACATGAGACAGGTCTCTGTGTTATTTTTAATTTACATGATACGGGTCTGTGTTATTTTTAATGAACATGAGACAGGTCTCTGGGTTGTTTTTAATGAACATGAGACAGGTCTCTGGGTTGTTTTTAATGAACATGAGACAGGTCTCTGGGTTGTTTTTAATGAACGAGACAGGTCTGTGTTGTTTGTAATGAACATGAGACGGGTCGGTGTTGTTTTTAATGAACATGAGACGGGTCTCTGGGTTGTTTTTAATGAACATGAGACGGGTCTCTGTGTTGTTTTTAATGCAAGTGAGACGGGTCTGTGTTGTTTTTAATGAACATGAGACGGGTCTGTGTTGTTTTTAATGAACATGAGACGGGTCTGTGTTGTTTTTAATGAACATGAGACAGGTCTGTGTTGTTTTTAATGAACATGAGACGGGTCTGTGTTGTTTTTAATGAACATGAGACGGGTTTCTGTGTTGTTTTTAATGAACATGAGACGGGTCTCTGGGTTGTTTTTAATGAACATGAGACGGGTCTCTGTGTTGTTTTTAATGAAAGTGAGACAGGTCTGGGTTGTTTTTAATGAACATGAGACCGGTCTGTGTTGTTTTTAATGAACATGAGACGGGTCTGTGTTGTTTTTAATGAACAGGAGACGGGTCTGTGTTGTTTTTAATGAACATGAGATGGGTCTGTGTTGTTTTTAATGAACATGAGACGGGTCTTTGTTGTTTTTAATGAACATGAGGCAGGTCTGGGTTGTTTTTAATGAACATGAGACGGGTCTGTGTTGTTTTTAATGAACATGAGGCAGGTCTGGGTTGTTTTTAATGAACATGAGACAGGTCTGTGTTGTTTTTAATGAACATGAGACGGGTCTGTGTTGTTTTTAATGAACATGAGACGGGTCTCTGTGTTGTTTTTAATGAACATGAGACAGGTCTCTGGGTTGTTTTTAATGAACATGAGACAGGTCTCTGGGTTGTTTTTAATGAACATGAGACGGGTCTCTGGGTTGTTTTTAATGAACATGAGACGGGTCTGGGTTGTTTTTAAAGAACATGAGACGGGTCTGGGTTGTTTTTAATGAACATGAGACGGGTCTGGGTTGTTTTTAATGAACTTGAGACAGGTCTCTGGGTTGTTTTTAATGAACATGAGACGGGTCTCTGTGTTGTTTTTAATGAACATGAGACGGGTCTCTGTGTTTTTTTTAATGAACATGAGACAGGTCTGTTTGTTTTTAATGAACATGAGACGGGTCTGTGTTGTTTTTAATGAACATGAGACGGGTCTCTGTGTTGTTTTTACTGAACATGAGACAGGTCTGTGTTGTTTTTAATGAACATGAGACGGGTCTCTAGGTTGTTTTTAATGAACATGAGACGGGTCTCTAGGTTGTTTTTAATGAACATGACACGGGTCTCTAGGTTGTTTTTAATGAACATGAGACAGGTCTCTGGGTTATTTTTAATTTACATGATACGGGTCTGTGTTGTTTTTAATGAACATGAGACAGGTCTGTGTTGTTTTTAATGATCATGAGACGGGTCTGTGTTGTTTTTAATGAACATGAGACGGGTCTGTGTTGTTTTTAATGAACATGAGACGGGTTTCTGTGTTGTTTTTAATGAACATGAGACGGGTCTCTGGGTTGTTTTTAATGAACATGAGACGGGTCTCTGTGTTGTTTTTAATGAAAGTGAGACAGGTCTGGGTTGTTTTTAATGAACATGAGACCGGTCTGTGTTGTTTTTAATGAACATGAGACGGGTCTGTGTTGTTTTTAATGAACAGGAGACAAGTCTGTGTTGTTTTTAATGAACATGAGACGGGTCTGTGTTGTTTTTAATGAACATGAGACGGGTCTGTGTTGTTTTTAATGAACATGAGGCAGGTCTGGGTTGTTTTTAATGAACATGAGACGGGTCTGTGTTGTTTTTAATGAACATGAGGCAGGTCTGGGTTGTTTTTAATGAACATGAGACGGGTCTGTGTTGTTTTTAATGAACATGAGACGGGTCTGTGTTGTTTTTAATGAACATGAGACGGGTCTCTGTGTAGTTTTTACTGAACATGAGACAGGTCTGTGTTGTTTTTAATGAACATGAGACGGGTCTCTAGGTTGTTTTTAATGAACATGAGACGGGTCTCTAGGTTGTTTTTAATGAACATGAGACGGGTCTCTAGGTTGTTTTTAATGAACATGAGACGGGTCTCTAGGTTGTTTTTAATGAACATGAGACGGGTCTCTAGGTTGTTTTTAATGAACATGAGACGGGTCTCTAGGTTGTTTTTAATGAACATGAGACAGGTCTCTGGGTTGTTTTTAATGAACATGAGACGGGTCTCTGGGTTGTTTTTAATGAACGAGACAGGTCTGTGTTGTTTGTAATGAACATGAGACGGGTCGGTGTTGTTTTTAATGAACATGAGACGGGTCTCTGGGTTGTTTTTAATGAACATGAGACGGGTCTCTGTGTTGTTTTTAATGAAAGTGAGACGGGTCTGTGTTGTTTTTAATGAACATGAGACGGGTCTGTGTTGTTTTTAATGAACATGAGACGGGTCTCTGTGTTGTTTTTAATGAACATGAGACAGGTCTGTGTTGTTTTTAATGAACATGAGACGGGTCTCTGGGTTGTTTTTAATGAACATGAGATGGGTCTGTGTTGTTTTTAATGAACATGAGACGGGTCTGTGTTGTTTTTAGTGAACATGAGACGGGTCTGTGTTGTTTTTAATGAACATGAGATGGGTCTTTGGGTTGTTTTTAATGAACATGAGACAGGTCTGTTTTCTTTTTAATGAGACGGGTCTGTGTTGTTTTTAATGAACATGAGACAGGTCTCTGGGTTGTTTTTAATGAACATGAGACGGGTCTCTGGGTTGTTTTTAATGAACATGAGACGGGTCTGGGTTGTTTTTAAAGAACATGAGACGGGTCTGGGTTTTTTTTAATGAACATGAGACAGTTCTCTGGGTTGTTTTTAATGAACATGAGACAGGTCTGTGTTGTTTTTAATGAACATGAGACGGGTCTCTGGGTTGTTTTTAATGAACATGAGACAGGTCTGTGTTGTTTTTAATGAACATGAGACGGGTCTGTGTTGTTTTTAATGAAAGTGAGACAGGTCTGGGTTGTTTTTAATGAACATGAGACGGGTCTCTGTGTTGTTTTTAATGAAAGTGAGACGGGTCTGTGTTGTTTTTAATGAACATGAGACGGGTCTGTGTTGTTTTTAATGAACATGAGACGGGTCTCTGTGTTGTTTTTAATGAACATGAGACAGGTCTGTGTTGTTTTTAATGAACATGAGACGGGTCTCTGGGTTGTTTTTAATGAACATGAGATGGGTCTGTGTTGTTTTTAATGAACATGAGACGGGTCTGTGTTGTTTTTAGTGAACATGAGACGGGTCTGTGTTGTTTTTAATGAACATGAGATGGGTCTTTGGGTTGTTTTTAATGAACATGAGACAGGTCTGTGTTCTTTTTAATGAGACGGGTCTGTGTTGTTTTTAATGAACATGAGACGGGTCTGGGTTGTTTTTAATGAACATGAGACGGGTCTGTGTTGTTTTTAATGAACAGGAGACGGGTCTGTGTTGTTTTTAATGAACATGAGATGGGTCTTTGGGTTGTTCTTAATGAACATGAGACAGTTCTGTGTTGTTTTTAATGAGACGGGTCTGTGTTGTATTTAATGAACATGAGACGGGTCTGTGTTGTTTTTAATGAACATGAGACGGGTCTGGGTTGTTTTTAATGAACATGAGACGGGTCTGTGTTGTTTTTAATGAACATGAGTCGGGTCTGTGTTGTTTTTAATGAACATGAGACGGGTCTGGGTTGTTTTTAATGAACGAGACGGGTCTGTGTTGTTTTTAATGAACATGAGACGGGTCTGTGTTGTTTTTAATGAACATGAGACGGGTCTGTGTTGTTTTTAATGAACATGAGACGGGTCTTTGGGTTGTTTTTAATGAACATGAGACAGGTCTGTGTTGTTTTTAATGAACATGAGACAGGTCTGTGTTGTTTTTAATGAACATGAGACGGGTCTCTGTGTTGTTTTTAATGAACATGAGACAGGTCTCTGGGTTGTTTTTAATGAACATGAGACAGGTCTCTGGGTTGTTTTTAATGAACATGAGACGGGTCTCTGGGTTGTTTTTAATGAACATGAGACGGGTCTGGGTTGTTTTTAAAGAACATGAGACGGGTCTGGGTTTTTTTTAATGAACATGAGACAGTTCTCTGGGTTGTTTTTAATGAACATGAGACAGGTCTGTGTTGTTTTTAATGAACATGAGACGGGTCTCTGGGTTGTTTTTAATGAACATGAGACAGGTCTGTGTTGTTTTTAATGAACATGAGACGGGTCTGTGTTGTTTTTAATGAAAGTGAGACAGGTCTGTGTTGTTTTTAATGAACAGGAGACGGGTCTGTGTTGTTTTTAATGAACATGAGACGGGTCTGTGTTGTTTTTAATGAACATGAGGCAGGTCTGGGTTGTTTTTAATGAACATGAGACGGGTCTGTGTTGTTTTTAATGAACATGAGGCAGGTCTGGGTTGTTTTTAATGAACATGAGATGGGTCTGTGTTGTTTTTAATGAACATGAGACGGGTCTGTGTTGTTTTTAATGAACATGAGACGGGTCTCTGTGTAGTTTTTACTGAACATGAGACAGGTCTGTGTTGTTTTTAATGAACATGAGACGGGTCTCTAGGTTGTTTTTAATGAACATGAGACGGGTCTCTAGGTTGTTTTTAATGAACATGAGACGGGTCTCTAGGTTGTTTTTAATGAACATGAGACAGGTCTCTGGGTTATTTTTAATTTACATGATACGGGTCTGTGTTATTTTTAATGAAGATGAGACAGGTCTCTGGGTTGTTTTTAATGAACATGAGACAGGTCTCTGGGTTGTTTTTAATGAACATGAGACAGGTCTCTGGGTTGTTTTTAATGAACGAGACAGGTCTGTGTTGTTTGTAATGAACATGAGACGGGTCGGTGTTGTTTTTAATGAACATGAGACGGGTCTCTGGGTTGTTTTTAATGAACATGAGACGGGTCTCTGTGTTGTTTTTAATGAAAGTGAGACGGGTCTGTGTTGTTTTTAATGAACATGAGACGGGTCTGTGTTGTTTTTAATGAACATGAGACGGGTCTCTGTGTTGTTTTTAATGAACATGAGACAGGTCTGGGTTGTTTTTAATGAACATGAGACAGGTCTGTGTTGTTTTTAATGAACGAGACGGGTCTGTGTTGTTTTTAATGAACATGAGACGGGTCGGTGTTGTTTTCAATGAACATGAGACGGGTCTCTGGGTTGTTTTTAATGAACATGAGACGGGTCTCTGTGTACTTTTTAATGAAAGTGAGACGGGTCTGGGTTGTTTTTAATGAACATGAGACGGGTCTGTGTTGTTTTTGATGAACATGAGACGGGTCTGTGTTGTTTTTAATGAACATGGGACGGGTTTCTGTGTTGTTTTTAATGAACATGAGACAGGTCTGTGTTGTTTTTAATGAACATGAGACGGGTCTCTGTGTACTTTTTAATGAAAGTGAGACGGGTCTGGGTTGTTTTTAATGAACATGAGACGGGTCTGTGTTGTTTTTAATGAACATGAGACGGGTCTCTAGGTTGTTTTTAATGAACATGAGACGGGTCTCTGGGTTATTTTTAATGAACATGAGATGGGTCTGTGTTGTTTTTAATGAACATGAGACGGGTCTGTGTTGTTTTTAGTGAACATGAGACGGGTCTGTGTTGTTTTTAATGAACATGAGATGGGTCTTTGGGTTGTTTTTAATGAACATGAGACAGGTCTGTGTTCTTTTTAATGAGACGGGTCTGTGATGTTTTTAATGAACATGAGACGGGTCTCTGTTGTTTTTAATGAACAGGAGACGGGTCTGTGTTGTTTTTAATGAACATGAGATGGGTCTGTGTTGTTTTTAATGAACATGAGACGGGTCTGTGTTGTTTTTAATGAACATGAGATTGGTCTTTGGGTTGTTTTTAATGAACATGAGACAGTTCTGTGTTGTTTTTAATGAGACGGGTCTGTGTTGTTTTTAATGAACATGAGACGGGTCTGGGTTGTTTTTAATGAACGTGAGACGGGTCTGTGTTGTTTTTAATGAACATGAGACGGGTCTTTGTTGTTTTTAATGAACATGAGACGGGTCTGGGTTGTTTTTAATGAACGAGACGGGTCTGTGTTGTTTTTAATGAACATGAGACGGGTCTGTGTTGTTTTTAATGAACATGAGACGGGTCTGTGTTGTTTTTAATGAACATGAGACGGGTCTTTGGGTTGTTTTCAATGAACATGAGACAGGTCTGTGTTGTTTTTAATGAACATGAGACGGGTCTGTGTTGTTTTTAATGAACATGAGACGGGTCTCTGTGTTGTTTTTAATGAACATGAGACGGGTCTCTGTGTTGTTTTTAATGAACATGAGACAGGTCTCTGGGTTGTTTTTAATGAACATGAGACAGGTCTCTGGGTTGTTTTTAATGAACATGAGAAGGGTCTCTGGGTTGTTTTTAATGAACATGAGACGGGTCTGGGTTGTTTTTAAAGAACATGAGACGGGTCTTGGTTGTTTTTAATGAACATGAGACGGGTCTGGGTTGTTTTTAATGAACATGAGACAGGTCTCTGGGTTGTTTTTAATGAACATGAGACGGGTCTCTGTGTTGTTTTTAATGAACATGAGACGGGTCTCTGTGTTGTTTTTAATGAACATGAGACAGGTCTGTGTTGTTTTTAATGAACATGAGACGGGTCTCTGGGTTGTTTTTAATGAACATGAGACAGGTCTGTGTTGTTTTTAATGAACATGAGACGGGTCTGTGTTGTTTTTAATGAACATGAGACGGGTCTCTGTGTTGTTTTTAATGAACAGGAGACAGGTTTGTGTTGTTTTTAATGAACATGAGACGGGTCTCTGGGTTGTTTTTAATGAACATGAGACAGGTCTGGGTTGTTTTTAAAGAACATGAGACGAGTCTGTGTTGTTTTTAATGAATATGAGACGGGTCTGGGTTGTTTTTAAAGAACATGAGATGGGTCTGGGTTGTTTTTAATGAACATGAGACAGGTCTCTGGGTTGTTTTTAATGAACATGACATGGGTCTGGGTTGTTTTTAATGAACATGAGACAGGTCTCTGGGTTGTTTTAATGATCATGAGACAGGTCTGTGTTGTTTTTAATGAAAGTAAGACGGGTCTCTGTGTTGTTTTTAATGAACATGAGACGGGTCTGTGTTGTTTTTAATGAACATGAGACGGGTCTGTGTTGTTTTTAATGAACATGAGATGGGTCTCTGTGTTGTTTTTAATGAAAGTGAGACGGGTCTGGGTTAATTTCAATGAACATGAGACGGGTCTGTGTTGTTTTTAATGAACATGAGACGGGTCTGTGTTGTTTTTAATGAACATGAGACGGGTCTCTGTGTTGTTTTTACTGAACATGAGACAGGTCTGTGTTGTTTTTAATGAACATGAGACGGGTCTCTAGGTTATTTTTAATGAACATGAGACGGGTCTCTAGGATGTTTTTAATGAACATGAGACGGGTCTCTAGGTTGTTTTTAATGAACGTGAGACGGGTCTCTGGGTTATTTTTAATGAACATGATACGGGTCTGTGTTGTTTTTAATGAACATGAGACAGGTCTCTGGGTTGTTTTTAATGAACATGAGACAGGTCTCTGGGTTGTTTTTAATGAACATGAGATGGGTCTGTGTTGTTTTTAATGCACATGAGACGGGTCTGGGTTGTTTTTAATGAACATGAGACGGGTCTGTGTTGTTTTTAATGAACATGAGACGGGTCTCTAGGTTGTTTTTAATGAACATGAGACGGGTCTCTAGGTTGTTTTTAATGAACATGAGACGGGTCTCTGGGTTATTTTTAATGAACATGATACGGGTCTGTGTTGTTTTTAATGAACATGAGACAGGTCTCTGGGTTGTTTTTAATGAACATGAGACAGGTCTCTGGGTTGTTTTTAATGAACATGAGACAGGTCTGTGTTGTTTTTAATGAACGAGACGGGTCTGTGTTGTTTTTAATGAACATGAGACGGGTCGGTGTTGTTTTCAATGAACATGAGACGGGTCTCTGGGTTGTTTTTAATGAACATGAGACGGGTCTCTGTGTACTTTTTAATGAAAGTGAGACGGGTCTGGGTTGTTTTTAATGAACATGAGACGGGTCTGTGTTGTTTTTAATGAACATGAGACGGGTCTGTGTTGTTTTTAATGAACATGGGACGGGTTTCTGTGTTGTTTTTAATGAACATGAGACAGGTCTGTGTTGTTTTTAATGAACATGAGACGGGTCTCTGTGTACTTTTTAATGAAAGTGAGACGGGTCTGGGTTGTTTTTAATGAACATGAGACGGGTCTGTGTTGTTTTTAATGAACATGAGACGGGTCTCTGGGTTATTTTTAATGAACATGATACGGGTCTGTGTTGTTTTTAATGAACATGAGACAGGTCTCTGGGTTGTTTTTAATGAACATGAGACAGGTCTCTGGGTTGTTTTTAATGCACATGAGACGGGTCTGGGTTGTTTTTAATGAACATGAGACGGGTCTGTGTTGTTTTTAATGAACATGAGATGGGTCTCTAGGTTGTTTTTAATGAACATGAGACGGGTCTCTAGGTTGTTTTTAATGAACATGAGACGGGTCTGTGTTATTTTTAATGAACATGATACGGGTCTGTGTTGTTTTTAATGAACATGAGACAGGTCTCTGGGTTGTTTTTAATGAACATGAGACAGGTCTCTGGGTTGTTTTTAATGAACATGAGACAGGTCTGTGTTGTTTTTAATGAACGAGACGGGTCTGTGTTGTTTTTAATGAACATGAGACGGGTCGGTGTTGTTTTCAATGAACATGAGACGGGTCTCTGGGTTGTTTTTAATGAACATGAGACGGGTCTCTGTGTACTTTTTAATGAAAGTGAGACGGGTCTGGGTTGTTTTTAATGAACATGAGACGGGTCTGTGTTGTTTTTAATGAACATGAGACGGGTCTGTGTTGTTTTTAATGAACATGAGACGGGTTTCTGTGTTGTTTTTAATGAACATGAGACAGGTCTGTGTTGTTTTTAATGAACATGAGACGGGTCTGTGTTGTTTTTAATGAACATGAGACGGGTCTGTGTTGTTTTTAATGAACATGTGACGGGTCTATGTTGTTTTTAATGACCATGAGACGGGTTTCTGTGTTGTTTTTAATGAACATGAGGCAGGTCTGTGTTGTTTTTAATGAACATGAGACGGGTCTGTGTTGTTTTTAATGAACATGAGACGGGTCTATGTTGTTTTTAATGAACATGAGACGCGTCTCTGTGTTGTTTTTACTGAACATGAGACAGGTCTGTGTTGTTTTTAATGAACATGAGACGGGTCCCTAGGTTGTTTTTAATGAACATGAGACGGATCTCTAGGTTGTTTTTAATGAACATGAGACGGGTCTCTAGGTTGTTTTTAATGAACATGAGACAGGTCTCTGGGTTATTTTTAATTTACATGATACAGGTCTGTGTTGTTTTTAATGAACATGAGACAGGTCTCTGGGTTGTTTTTAATGAACATGAGACAGGTCTCTGGGTTGTTTTTAATGAACGAGACAGGTCTGTGTTGTTTTTAATGAACATGAGACGGGTCGGTGTTGTTTTTAATGAACATGAGACGGGTCTCTGGGTTGTTTTTAATGAACATGAGACGGGTCTCTGTGTTGTTTTTAATGAACATGAGACAGGTCGGTGTTGTTTTTAATGAACATGAGACGGGTCTCTGGGTTGTTTTTAATGAGCATGAGACGGGTCTCTGTGTTGTTTTTAATGAAAGTGAGACGGGTCTGGGTTGTTTTTAATGAACATGAGATGGGTCTGTGTTGTTTTCAATGAACATGAGACAGGTCTGTGTTGTTTTTAATGAACATGAGACGGGTCTGTGTTGTTTTTAATGAACATGAGACGGGTCTCTGTGTTGTTTTTAATGAACAGGAGACGGGTCTGTGTTGTTTTTAATGAACATGAGATGGGTCTTTGGGTTGTTCTTAATGAACATGAGACAGTTCTGTGTTGTTTTTAATGAGACGGGTCTGTGTTGTATTTAATGAACATGAGACGGGTCTGTGTTGTTTTTAATGAACATGAGACGGGTCTGGGTTGTTTTTAATGAACATGAGACGGGTCTGTGTTGTTTTTAATGAACATGAGACGGGTCTGTGTTGTTTTTAATGAACATGAGACGGGTCTGGGTTGTTTTTAATGAACGAGACGGGTCTGTGTTGTTTTTAATGAACATGAGACGGGTCTGTGTTGTTTTTAATGAACATGAGACAGGTCTGTGTTGTTTTTAATGAACATGAGACGGGTCTTTGGGTTGTTTTTAATGAACATGAGACAGGTCTGTGTTGTTTTTAATGAACATGAGACAGGTCTGTGTTGTTTTTAATGAACATGAGACGGGTCTCTGTGTTGTTTTTAATGAACATGAGACAGGTCTCTGGGTTGTTTTTAATGAACATGAGACAGGTCTCTGGGTTGTTTTTAATGAACATGAGACGGGTCTCTGGGTTGTTTTTAATGAACATGAGACGGGTCTGGGTTGTTTTTAAAGAACATGAGACGGGTCTGGTTTTTTTTTAATGAACATGAGACAGTTCTCTGGGTTGTTTTTAATGAACATGAGACAGGTCTGTGTTGTTTTTAATGAACATGAGACGGGTCTCTGGGTTGTTTTTAATGAACATGAGACAGGTCTGTGTTGTTTTTAATGAACATGAGACGGGTCTGTGTTGTTTTAAATGAAAGTGAGACAGGTCTGTGTTGTTTTTAATGAACAGGAGACGGGTCTGTGTTGTTTTTAATGAACATGAGACGGGTCTGTGTTGTTTTTAATGAACATGAGGCAGGTCTGGGTTGTTTTTAATGAACATGAGACGGGTCTGTGTTGTTTTTAATGAACATGAGGCAGGTCTGGGTTGTTTTTAATGAACATGAGACGGGTCTGTGTTGTTTTTAATGAACATGAGACGGGTCTGTGTTGTTTTTAATGAACATGAGACGGGTCTCTGTGTAGTTTTTACTGAACATGAGACAGGTCTGTGTTGTTTTTAATGAACATGAGACGGGTCTCTAGGTTGTTTTTAATGAACATGAGACGGGTCTCTAGGTTGTTTTTAATGAACATGAGACGGGTCTCTAGGTTGTTTTTAATGAACATGAGACAGGTCTCTGGGTTATTTTTAATTTACATGATACGGGTCTGTGTTATTTTTAATGAACATGAGACAGGTCTCTGGGTTGTTTTTAATGAACATGAGACAGGTCTCTGGGTTGTTTTTAATGAACATGAGACAGGTCTCTGGGTTGTTTTTAATGAACGAGACAGGTCTGTGTTGTTTGTAATGAACATGAGACGGGTCGGTGTTGTTTTTAATGAACATGAGACGGGTCTCTGGGTTGTTTTTAATGAACATGAGACGGGTCTCTGTGTTGTTTTTAATGAAAGTGAGACGGGTCTGTGTTGTTTTTAATGAACATGAGACGGGTCTGTGTTGTTTTTAATGAACATGAGACGGGTCTCTGTGTTGTTTTTAATGAACATGAGACAGGTCTGTGTTGTTTTTAATGAACATGAGATGGGTCTGTGTTGTTTTTAATGAACATGAGACGGGTCTGTGTTGTTTTTAATGAACATGAGATGGGTCTGTGTTGTTTTTAATGAACATGAGACGGGTCTGTGTTGTTTTTAGTGAACATGAGACGGGTCTGTGTTGTTTTTAATGAACATGAGACGGGTCTGTGTTGTTTTTAATGAACATGAGATGGGTCTGTGTTGTTTTTAATGAACATGAGACAGGTCTGTGTTGTTTTTAATGAACATGAGATGGGTCTGTGTTGTTTTTAATGAACATGAGACGGGTCTGTGTTGTTTTTAATGAACATGAGATGGGTCTGTGTTGTTTTTAATGAACATGAGACGGGTCTGTGTTGTTTTTAGTGAACATGAGACGGGTCTGTGTTGTTTTTAATGAACATGAGATGGGTCTTTGGGTTGTTTTTAATGAACATGAGACAGGTCTGTGTTCTTTTTAATGAGACGGGTCTGTGTTGTTTTTAATGAACATGAGACGGGTCTCTGTTGTTTTTAATGAACAGGAGACGGGTCTGTGTTGTTTTTAATGAACATGAGACGGGTCTGTGTTGTTTTTAATGAACATGAGACGGGTCTGTGTTGTTTTTAATGAACATGAGATGGGTCTTTGGGTTGTTTTTAATGAACATGAGACAGTTCTGTGTTGTTTTTAATGAGACGGGTCTGTGTTGTTTTTAATGAACATGAGACGGGTCTGGGTTGTTTTTAATGAACGTGAGACGGGTCTGTGTTGTTTTTAATGAACATGAGACGGGTCTTTGTTGTTTTTAATGAACATGAGACGGGTCTGGGTTGTTTTTAATGAACGAGACGGGTCTGTGTTGTTTTTAATGAACATGAGACGGGTCTGTGTTGTTTTTAATGAACATGAGACGGGTCTGTGTTGTTTTTAATGAACATGAGACGGGTCTTTGGGTTGTTTTCAATGAACATGAGACAGGTCTGTGTTGTTTTTAATGAACATGAGACGGGTCTGTGTTGTTTTTAATGAACATGAGACGGGTCTCTGTGTTGTTTTTAATGAACATGAGACAGGTCTCTGGGTTGTTTTTAATGAACATGAGACAGGTCTCTGGGTTGTTTTTAATGAACATGAGAAGGGTCTCTGGGTTTTTTTTAATGAACATGAGACGGGTCTGGGTTGTTTTTAAAGAACATTAGACGGGTCTTGGTTGTTTTTAATGAACATGAGACGGGTCTGGGTTGTTTTTAATGAACATGAGACAGGTCTCTGGGTTGTTTTTAATGAACATGAGACGGGTCTCTGTGTTGTTTTTAATGAACATGAGACGGGTCTCTGTGTTGTTTTTAATGAACATGAGACAGGTCTGTGTTGTTTTTAATGAACATGAGACGGGTCTCTGGGTTGTTTTTAATGAACATGAGACAGGTCTGTGTTGTTTTTAATGAACATGAGACGGGTCTGTGTTGTTTTTAATGAACATGAGACGGGTCTCTGTGTTGTTTTTAATGAACAGGAGACAGGTTTGTGTTGTTTTTAATGAACATGAGACGGGTCTCTGGGTTGTTTTTAATGAACATGAGACAGGTCTGGGTTGTTTTTAAAGAACATGAGACGAGTCTGTGTTGTTTTTATTGAATATGAGACGGGTCTGGGTTGTTTTTAAAGAACATGAGATGGGTCTGGGTTGTTTTTAATGAACATGAGACAGGTCTCTGGGTTGTTTTTAATGAACATGACTTGGGTCTGGGTTGTTTTTAATGAACATGAGACAGGTCTCTGGGTTGTTTTTAATGAACATGAGACAGGTCTGTGTTGTTTTTAATGAAAGTAAGACGGGTCTCTGTGTTGTTTTTAATGAACATGAGACGGGTCTGTGTTGATTTTAATGAACATGAGACGGGTCTGTGTTGTTTTTAATGAACATGAGATGGGTCTCTGTGTTGTTTTTAATGAAAGTGAGACGGGTCTGGGTTAATTTCAATGAACATGAGACGGGTCTGTGTTGTTTTTAATGAACATGAGACGGGTCTGTGTTGTTTTTAATGAACATGAGACGGGTCTCTGTGTTGTTTTTACTGAACATGAGACAGGTCTGTGTTGTTTTTAATGAACATGAGACGGGTCTCTAGGTTATTTTTAATGAACATGAGACGGGTCTCTAGGATGTTTTTAATGAACATGAGACGGGTCTCTAGGTTGTTTTTAATGAACATGAGACGGGTCTCTGGGTTATTTTTAATGAACATGATACGGGTCTGTGTTGTTTTTAATGAACATGAGACAGGTCTCTGGGTTGTTTTTAATGAACATGAGACAGGTCTCTGGGTTGTTTTTAATGAACATGAGATGGGTCTGTGTTGTTTTTAATGCACATGAGACGGGTCTGGGTTGTTTTTAATGAACATGAGACGGGTCTGTGTTGTTTTTAATGAACATGAGACGGGTCTCTAGGTTGTTTTTAATGAACATGAGACGGGTCTCTAGGTTGTTTTTAATGAACATGAGGCGGGTCTCTGGGTTATTTTTAATGAACATGATACGGGTCTGTGTTGTTTTTAATGAACATGAGACAGGTCTCTGGGTTGTTTTTAATGAACATGAGACAGGTCTGTGTTGTTTTTAATGAACGAGACGGGTCTGTGTTGTTTTTAATGAACATGAGACGGGTCTGTGTTGTTTTCAATGAACATGAGACGGGTCTCTGGGTTGTTTTTAATGAACATGAGACGGGTCTCTGTGTACTTTTTAATGAAAGTGAGACGGGTCTGGGTTGTTTTTAATGAACATGAGACGGGTCTGTGTTGTTTTTAATGAACATGAGACGGGTCTGTGTTGTTTTTAATGAACATGGGACGGGTTTCTGTGTTGTTTTTAATGAACATGAGACAGGTCTGTGTTGTTTTTAATGAACATGAGACGGGTCTCTGTGTACTTTTTAATGAAAGTGAGACGGGTCTGGGTTGTTTTTAATGAACATGAGACGGGTCTGTGTTGTTTTTAATGAACATGAGACGGGTCTCTAGGTTGTTTTTAATGAACATGAGACGGGTCTCTGGGTTATTTTTAATGAACATGATACGGGTCTGTGTTGTTTTTAATGAACATGAGACAGGTCTCTGGGTTGTTTTTAATGAACATGAGACAGGTCTCTGGGTTGTTTTTAATGCACATGAGACGGGTCTGGGTTGTTTTTAATGAACATGAGATGGGTCTGTGTTGTTTTTAATGAACATGAGATGGGTCTCTAGGTTGTTTTTAATGAACATGAGACGGGTCTCTAGGTTGTTTTTAATGAACATGAGACGGGTCTGTGTTATTTTTAATGAACATGATACGGGTCTGTGTTGTTTTTAATGAACATGAGACAGGTCTCTGGGTTGTTTTTAATGAACATGAGACAGGTCTCTGGGTTGTTTTTAATGAACATGAGACAGGTCTGTGTTGTTTTTAATAAACGAGACGGGTCTGTGTTGTTTTTAATGAACATGAGACGGGTCGGTGTTGTTTTCAATGAACATGAGACGGGTCTCTGGGTTGTTTTTAATGAACATGAGACGGGTCTCTGTGTACTTTTTAATGAAAGTGAGACGGGTCTGGGTTGTTTTTAATGAACATGAGACGGGTCTGTGTTGTTTTTAATGAACATGAGACGGGTCTGTGTTGTTTTTAATGAACATGAGACGGGTTTCTGTGTTGTTTTTAATGAACATGAGACAGGTCTGTGTTGTTTTTAATGAACATGAGACGGGTCTGTGTTGTTTTTAATGAACATGAGACGGGTCTGTGTTGTTTTTAATGAACATGTGACGGGTCTATGTTGTTTTTAATGACCATGAGACGGGTTTCTGTGTTGTTTTTAATGAACATGAGGCAGGTCTGTGTTGTTTTTAATGAACATGAGACGGGTCTGTGTTGTTTTTAATGAACATGAGACGTGTCTGTGTTGTTTTTAATGAACATGAGACGCGTCTCTGTGTTGTTTTTACTGAACATGAGACAGGTCTGTGTTGTTTTTAATGAACATGAGACGGGTCCCTAGGTTGTTTTTAATGAACATGAGACGGGTCTCTAGGTTGTTTTTAATGAACATGAGACGGGTCTCTAGGTTGTTTTTAATGAACATGAGACAGGTCTCTGGGTTATTTTTAATTTACATGATACAGGTCTGTGTTGTTTTTAATGAACATGAGACAGGTCTCTGGGTTGTTTTTAATGAACATGAGACAGGTCTCTGGGTTGTTTTTAATGAACGAGACAGGTCTGTGTTGTTTTTAATGAACATGAGACGGGTCGGTGTTGTTTTTAATGAACATGAGACGGGTCTCTGGGTTGTTTTTAATGAACATGAGACGGGTCTCTGTGTTGTTTTTAATGAACATGAGACAGGTCGGTGTTGTTTTTAATGAACATGAGACGGGTCTCTGGGTTGTTTTTAATGAGCATGAGACGGGTCTCTGTGTTGTTTTTAATGAAAGTGAGACGGGTCTGGGTTGTTTTTAATGAACATGAGATGGGTCTGTGTTGTTTTCAATGAACATGAGACGGGTCTGTGTTGTTTTTAATGAACATGAGACGGGTCTGTGTTGTTTTTAATGAACATGAGACGGGTCTCTGTGTTGTTTTTAATGAACATGAGACAGGTCTGTGTTGTTTTTAATGAACATGAGACGGGTCTCTAGGTTGTTTTTAATGAACATGAGACGGGTCTCTAGGTTGTTTTTAATGAACATGAGACGGGCCCCTAGGTTGTTTTTAATGAACATGAGACGGGTCTCTGGGTTGTTTTTAATTTACATGATACGGGTCTGTGTTATTTTTAATGAACATGAGACAGGTCTCTGGGTTGTTTTTAATGAACATGAGACAGGTCTCTGGGTTGTTTTTAATGAACATGAGACAGGTCTGTGTTGTTTTTAATGAACGAGACGGGTCTGTGTTGTTTTTAATGAACATGAGACGGGTCGGTGTTGTTTTCAATGAACATGAGACGGGTCTCTGGGTTGTTTTTAATGAACATGAGACGGGTCTCTGTGTACTTTTTAATGAAAGTGAGACGGGTCTGGGTTGTTTTTAATGAACATGAGACGGGTCTGTGTTGTTTTTAATGAACATGAGACGGGTCTGTGTTGTTTTTAATGAACATGGGACGGGTTTCTGTGTTGTTTTTAATGAACATGAGACAGGTCTGTGTTGTTTTTAATGAACATGAGACGGGTCTCTGTGTACTTTTTAATGAAAGTGAGACGGGTCTGGGTTGTTTTTAATGAACATGAGACGGGTCTGTGTTGTTTTTAATGAACATGAGACGGGTCTCTGGGTTATTTTTAATGAACATGATACGGGTCTGTGTTGTTTTTAATGAACATGAGACAGGTCTCTGGGTTGTTTTTAATGAACATGAGACAGGTCTCTGGGTTGTTTTTAATGCACATGAGACGGGTCTGGGTTGTTTTTAATGAACATGAGACGGGTCTGTGTTGTTTTTAATGAACATGAGATGGGTCTCTAGGTTGTTTTTAATGAACATGAGACGGGTCTCTAGGTTGTTTTTAATGAACATGAGACGGGTCTGTGTTATTTTTAATGAACATGATACGGGTCTGTGTTGTTTTTAATGAACATGAGACAGGTCTCTGGGTTGTTTTTAATGAACATGAGACAGGTCTCTGGGTTGTTTTTAATGAACATGAGACAGGTCTGTGTTGTTTTTAATGAACGAGACGGGTCTGTGTTGTTTTTAATGAACATGAGACGGGTCGGTGTTGTTTTCAATGAACATGAGACGGGTCTCTGGGTTGTTTTTAATGAACATGAGACGGGTCTCTGTGTACTTTTTAATGAAAGTGAGACGGGTCTGGGTTGTTTTTAATGAACATGAGACGGGTCTGTGTTGTTTTTAATGAACATGAGACGGGTCTGTGTTGTTTTTAATGAACATGAGACGGGTTTCTGTGTTGTTTTTAATGAACATGAGACAGGTCTGTGTTGTTTTTAATGAACATGAGACGGGTCTGTGTTGTTTTTAATGAACATGAGACGGGTCTGTGTTGTTTTTAATGAACATGTGACGGGTCTATGTTGTTTTTAATGACCATGAGACGGGTTTCTGTGTTGTTTTTAATGAACATGAGGCAGGTCTGTGTTGTTTTTAATGAACATGAGACGGGTCTGTGTTGTTTTTAATGAACATGAGACGTGTCTGTGTTGTTTTTAATGAACATGAGACGCGTCTCTGTGTTGTTTTTACTGAACATGAGACAGGTCTGTGTTGTTTTTAATGAACATGAGACGGGTCCCTAGGTTGTTTTTAATGAACATGAGACGGATCTCTAGGTTGTTTTTAATGAACATGAGACGGGTCTCTAGGTTGTTTTTAATGAACATGAGACAGGTCTCTGGGTTATTTTTAATTTACATGATACAGGTCTGTGTTGTTTTTAATGAACATGAGACAGGTCTCTGGGTTGTTTTTAATGAACATGAGACAGGTCTCTGGGTTGTTTTTAATGAACGAGACAGGTCTGTGTTGTTTTTAATGAACATGAGACGGGTCGGTGTTGTTTTTAATGAACATGAGACGGGTCTCTGGGTTGTTTTTAATGAACATGAGACGGGTCTCTGTGTTGTTTTTAATGAACATGAGACAGGTCGGTGTTGTTTTTAATGAACATGAGACGGGTCTCTGGGTTGTTTTTAATGAGCATGAGACGGGTCTCTGTGTTGTTTTTAATGAAAGTGAGACGGGTCTGGGTTGTTTTTAATGAACATGAGATGGGTCTGTGTTGTTTTCAATGAACATGAGACAGGTCTGTGTTGTTTTTAATGAACATGAGACGGGTCTGTGTTGTTTTTAATGAACATGAGACGGGTCTCTGTGTTGTTTTTAATGAACAGGAGACGGGTCTGTGTTGTTTTTAATGAACATGAGATGGGTCTTTGGGTTGTTCTTAATGAACATGAGACAGTTCTGTGTTGTTTTTAATGAGACGGGTCTGTGTTGTATTTAATGAACATGAGACGGGTCTGTGTTGTTTTTAATGAACATGAGACGGGTCTGGGTTGTTTTTAATGAACATGAGACGGGTCTGTGTTGTTTTTAATGAACATGAGACGGGTCTGTGTTGTTTTTAATGAACATGAGACGGGTCTGGGTTGTTTTTAATGAACGAGACGGGTCTGTGTTGTTTTTAATGAACATGAGACGGGTCTGTGTTGTTTTTAATGAACATGAGACAGGTCTGTGTTGTTTTTAATGAACATGAGACGGGTCTTTGGGTTGTTTTTAATGAACATGAGACAGGTCTGTGTTGTTTTTAATGAACATGAGACAGGTCTGTGTTGTTTTTAATGAACATGAGACGGGTCTCTGTGTTGTTTTTAATGAACATGAGACAGGTCTCTGGGTTGTTTTTAATGAACATGAGACAGGTCTCTGGGTTGTTTTTAATGAACATGAGACGGGTCTCTGGGTTGTTTTTAATGAACATGAGACGGGTCTGGGTTGTTTTTAAAGAACATGAGACGGGTCTGGTTTTTTTTTAATGAACATGAGACAGTTCTCTGGGTTGTTTTTAATGAACATGAGACAGGTCTGTGTTGTTTTTAATGAACATGAGACGGGTCTCTGGGTTGTTTTTAATGAACATGAGACAGGTCTGTGTTGTTTTTAATGAACATGAGACGGGTCTGTGTTGTTTTAAATGAAAGTGAGACAGGTCTGTGTTGTTTTTAATGAACAGGAGACGGGTCTGTGTTGTTTTTAATGAACATGAGACGGGTCTGTGTTGTTTTTAATGAACATGAGGCAGGTCTGGGTTGTTTTTAATGAACATGAGACGGGTCTGTGTTGTTTTTAATGAACATGAGGCAGGTCTGGGTTGTTTTTAATGAACATGAGACGGGTCTGTGTTGTTTTTAATGAACATGAGACGGGTCTGTGTTGTTTTTAATGAACATGAGACGGGTCTCTGTGTAGTTTTTACTGAACATGAGACAGGTCTGTGTTGTTTTTAATGAACATGAGTCGGGTCTCTAGGTTGTTTTTAATGAACATGAGACGGGTCTCTAGGTTGTTTTTAATGAACATGAGACGGGTCTCTAGGTTGTTTTTAATGAACATGAGACAGGTCTCTGGGTTATTTTTAATTTACATGATACGGGTCTGTGTTATTTTTAATGAACATGAGACAGGTCTCTGGGTTGTTTTTAATGAACATGAGACAGGTCTCTGGGTTGTTTTTAATGAACATGAGACAGGTCTCTGGGTTGTTTTTAATGAACGACACAGGTCTGTGTTGTTTGTAATGAACATGAGACGGGTCGGTGTTGTTTTTAATGAACATGAGACGGGTCTCTGGGTTGTTTTTAATGAACATGAGACGGGTCTCTGTGTTGTTTTTAATGAAAGTGAGACGGGTCTGTGTTGTTTTTAATGAACATGAGACGGGTCTGTGTTGTTTTTAATGAACATGAGACGGGTCTCTGTGTTGTTTTTAATGAACATGAGACAGGTCTGTGTTGTTTTTAATGAACATGAGATGGGTCTGTGTTGTTTTTAATGAACATGAGACGGGTCTGTGTTGTTTTTAATGAACATGAGATGGGTCTGTGTTGTTTTTAATGAACATGAGACAGGTCTGTGTTGTTTTTAATGAACATGAGATGGGTCTGTGTTGTTTTTAATGAACATGAGACGGGTCTGTGTTGTTTTTAATGAACATGAGATGGGTCTGTGTTGTTTTTAATGAACATGAGACGGGTCTGTGTTGTTTTTAGTGAACATGAGACGGGTCTGTGTTGTTTTTAATGAACATGAGATGGGTCTTTGGGTTGTTTTTAATGAACATGAGACAGGTCTGTGTTCTTTTTAATGAGACGGGTCTGTGTTGTTTTTAATGAACATGAGACGGGTCTCTGTTGTTTTTAATGAACAGGAGACGGGTCTGTGTTGTTTTTAATGAACATGAGACGGGTCTGTGTTGTTTTTAATGAACATGAGACGGGTCTGTGTTGTTTTTAATGAACATGAGATGGGTCTTTGGGTTGTTTTTAATGAACATGAGACAGTTCTGTGTTGTTTTTAATGAGACGGGTCTGTGTTGTTTTTAATGAACATGAGACGGGTCTGGGTTGTTTTTAATGAACGTGAGACGGGTCTGTGTTGTTTTTAATGAACATGAGACGGGTCTTTGTTGTTTTTAATGAACATGAGACGGGTCTGGGTTGTTTTTAATGAACGAGACGGGTCTGTGTTGTTTTTATTGAACATGAGACGGGTCTGTGTTGTTTTTAATGAACATGAGACGGGTCTGTGTTGTTTTTAATGAACATGAGATGGGTCTTTGGGTTGTTTTCAATGAACATGAGACAGGTCTGTGTTGTTTTTAATGAACATGAGACGGGTCTGTGTTGTTTTTAATGAACATGAGACGGGTCTCTGTGTTGTTTTTAATGAACATGAGACAGGTCTCTGGGTTGTTTTTAATGAACATGAGACAGGTCTCTGGGTTGTTTTTAATGAACATGAGAAGGGTCTCTGGGTTTTTTTTAATGAACATGAGACGGGTCTGGGTTGTTTTTAAAGAACATTAGACGGGTCTTGGTTGTTTTTAATGAACATGAGACGGGTCTGGGTTGTTTTTAATGAACATGAGACAGGTCTCTGGGTTGTTTTTAATGAACATGAGACGGGTCTCTGTGTTGTTTTTAATGAACATGAGACGGGTCTCTGTGTTGTTTTTAATGAACATGAGACAGGTCTGTGTTGTTTTTAATGAACATGAGACGGGTCTCTGGGTTGTTTTTAATGAACATGAGACAGGTCTGTGTTGTTTTTAATGAACATGAGACGGGTCTGTGTTGTTTTTAATGAACATGAGACGGGTCTCTGTGTTGTTTTTAATGAACAGGAGACAGGTTTGTGTTGTTTTTAATGAACATGAGACGGGTCTCTGGGTTGTTTTTAATGAACATGAGACAGGTCTGGGTTGTTTTTAAAGAACATGAGACGAGTCTGTGTTGTTTTTATTGAATATGAGACGGGTCTGGGTTGTTTTTAAAGAACATGAGATGGGTCTGGGTTGTTTTTAATGAACATGAGACAGGTCTCTGGGTTGTTTTTAATGAACATGACTTGGGTCTGGGTTGTTTTTAATGAACATGAGACAGGTCTCTGGGTTGTTTTTAATGAACATGAGACAGGTCTGTGTTGTTTTTAATGAAAGTAAGACGGGTCTCTGTGTTGTTTTTAATGAACATGAGACGGGTCTGTGTTGATTTTAATGAACATGAGACGGGTCTGTGTTGTTTTTAATGAACATGAGATGGGTCTCTGTGTTGTTTTTAATGAAAGTGAGACGGGTCTGGGTTAATTTCAATGAACATGAGACGGGTCTGTGTTGTTTTTAATGAACATGAGACGGGTCTGTGTTGTTTTTAATGAACATGAGACGGGTCTCTGTGTTGTTTTTACTGAACATGAGACAGGTCTGTGTTGTTTTTAATGAACATGAGACGGGTCTCTAGGTTATTTTTAATGAACATGAGACGGGTCTCTAGGATGTTTTTAATGAACATGAGACGGGTCTCTAGGTTGTTTTTAATGAACATGAGACGGGTCTCTGGGTTATTTTTAATGAACATGATACGGGTCTGTGTTGTTTTTAATGAACATGAGACAGGTCTCTGGGTTGTTTTTAATGAACATGAGACAGGTCTCTGGGTTGTTTTTAATGAACATGAGATGGGTCTGTGTTGTTTTTAATGCACATGAGACGGGTCTGGGTTGTTTTTAATGAACATGAGACGGGTCTGTGTTGTTTTTAATGAACATGAGACGGGTCTCTAGGTTGTTTTTAATGAACATGAGACGGGTCTCTAGGTTGTTTTTAATGAACATGAGACGGGTCTCTGGGTTATTTTTAATGAACATGATACGGGTCTGTGTTGTTTTTAATGAACATGAGACAGGTCTCTGGGTTGTTTTTAATGAACATGAGACAGGTCTGTGTTGTTTTTAATGAACGAGACGGGTCTGTGTTGTTTTTAATGAACATGAGACGGGTCTGTGTTGTTTTCAATGAACATGAGACGGGTCTCTGGGTTGTTTTTAATGAACATGAGACGGGTCTCTGTGTACTTTTTAATGAAAGTGAGACGGGTCTGGGTTGTTTTTAATGAACATGAGACGGGTCTGTGTTGTTTTTAATGAACATGAGACGGGTCTGTGTTGTTTTTAATGAACATGGGACGGGTTTCTGTGTTGTTTTTAATGAACATGAGACAGGTCTGTGTTGTTTTTAATGAACATGAGACGGGTCTCTGTGTACTTTTTAATGAAAGTGAGACGGGTCTGGGTTGTTTTTAATGAACATGAGACGGGTCTGTGTTGTTTTTAATGAACATGAGACGGGTCTCTAGGTTGTTTTTAATGAACATGAGACGGGTCTCTGGGTTATTTTTAATGAACATGATACGGGTCTGTGTTGTTTTTAATGAACATGAGACAGGTCTCTGGGTTGTTTTTAATGAACATGAGACAGGTCTCTGGGTTGTTTTTAATGCACATGAGACGGGTCTGGGTTGTTTTTAATGAACATGAGATGGGTCTGTGTTGTTTTTAATGAACATGAGATGGGTCTCTAGGTTGTTTTTAATGAACATGAGACGGGTCTCTAGGTTGTTTTTAATGAACATGAGACGGGTCTGTGTTATTTTTAATGAACATGATACGGGTCTGTGTTGTTTTTAATGAACATGAGACAGGTCTCTGGGTTGTTTTTAATGAACATGAGACAGGTCTCTGGGTTGTTTTTAATGAACATGAGACAGGTCTGTGTTGTTTTTAATGAACGAGACGGGTCTGTGTTGTTTTTAATGAACATGAGACGGGTCGGTGTTGTTTTCAATGAACATGAGACGGGTCTCTGGGTTGTTTTTAATGAACATGAGACGGGTCTCTGTGTACTTTTTAATGAAAGTGAGACGGGTCTGGGTTGTTTTTAATGAACATGAGACGGGTCTGTGTTGTTTTTAATGAACATGAGACGGGTCTGTGTTGTTTTTAATGAACATGAGACGGGTTTCTGTGTTGTTTTTAATGAACATGAGACAGGTCTGTGTTGTTTTTAATGAACATGAGACGGGTCTGTGTTGTTTTTAATGAACATGAGACGGGTCTGTGTTGTTTTTAATGAACATGTGACGGGTCTATGTTGTTTTTAATGACCATGAGACGGGTTTCTGTGTTGTTTTTAATGAACATGAGGCAGGTCTGTGTTGTTTTTAATGAGCATGAGACGGGTCTGTGTTGTTTTTAATGAACATGAGACGTGTCTGTGTTGTTTTTAATGAACATGAGACGTGTCTCTGTGTTGTTTTTACTGAACATGAGACAGGTCTGTGTTGTTTTTAATGAACATGAGACGGGTCCCTAGGTTGTTTTTAATGAACATGAGACGGGTCTCTAGGTTGTTTTTAATGAACATGAGACGGGTCTCTAGGTTGTTTTTAATGAACATGAGACAGGTCTCTGGGTTATTTTTAATTTACATGATACAGGTCTGTGTTGTTTTTAATGAACATGAGACAGGTCTCTGGGTTGTTTTTAATGAACATGAGACAGGTCTCTGGGTTGTTTTTAATGAACGAGACAGGTCTGTGTTGTTTTTAATGAACATGAGACGGGTCGGTGTTGTTTTTAATGAACATGAGACGGGTCTCTGGGTTGTTTTTAATGAACATGAGACGGGTCTCTGTGTTGTTTTTAATGAACATGAGACAGGTCGGTGTTGTTTTTAATGAACATGAGACGGGTCTCTGGGTTGTTTTTAATGAGCATGAGACGGGTCTCTGTGTTGTTTTTAATGAAAGTGAGACGGGTCTGGGTTGTTTTTAATGAACATGAGATGGGTCTGTGTTGTTTTCAATGAACATGAGACGGGTCTGTGTTGTTTTTAATGAACATGAGACGGGTCTGTGTTGTTTTTAATGAACATGAGACGGGTCTCTGTGTTGTTTTTAATGAACATGAGACAGGTCTGTGTTGTTTTTAATGAACATGAGACGGGTCTCTAGGTTGTTTTTAATGAACATGAGACGGGTCTCTAGGTTGTTTTTAATGAACATGAGACGGGCCCCTAGGTTGTTTTTAATGAACATGAGACGGGTCTCTGGGTTGTTTTTAATTTACATGATACGGGTCTGTGTTATTTTTAATGAACATGAGACAGGTCTCTGGGTTGTTTTTAATGAACATGAGACAGGTCTCTGGGTTGTTTTTAATGATTGAGACAGGTCTGTGTTGTTTGTAATGAACATGAGACGGGTCGGTGTTGTTTTTAATAAACATGAGACGGGTCTCTGGGTTGTTTTTAATGAACATGAGACGGGTCTCTGTGTTGTTTTTAATGAAAGTGAGACGGGTCTGTGTTGTTTTTAATGAACATGAGACGGGTCTGTGTTGTTTTTAATGAACATGAGACGGGTCTCTGTGTTGTTTTTAATGAACATGAGACAGGTCTGTGTTGTTTTTAATGAACATGAGACGGGTCTCTGGGTTGTATTTAATGAACATGAGATGGGTCTGTGTTGTTTTTAATGAACATGAGACGGGTCTGTGTTGTTTTTAGTGAACATGAGACGGGTCTGTGTTGTTTTTAATGAACATGAGATGGGTCTTTGGGTTGTTTTTAATGAACATGAGACAGGTCTGTGTTCTTTTTAATGAGACGGGTCTGTGTTGTTTTTAATGAACATGAGACGGGTCTGTGTTGTTTTTAATGAACAGGAGACGGGTCTGTGTTGTTTTTAATGAACATGAGACGGGTCTGTGTTGTTTTTAATGAACATGAGATGGGTCTTTGGGTTGTTTTTAATGAACATGAGACAGTTCTGTGTTGTTTTTAATGAGACGGGTCTGTGTTGTTTTTAATGAACATGAGACGGGTCTGTGTTGTTTTTAATGAACATGAGACGGGTCTGGGTTGTTTTTAATGAACATGAGACGGGTCTGTGTTGTTTTTAATGAACAGGAGACGGGTCTGTGTTGTTTTTAATGAACATGAGACGGGTCTGGGTTGTTTTTAATGAACGAGACGGGTCTGTGTTGTTTTTAATGAACATGAGACGGGTCTGTGTTGTTTTTAATGAACATGAGACGGGTCTGTGTTGTTTTTAATGAACATTAGACGGGTCTTTGGGTTGTTTTTAATGAACATGAGACAGGTCTGTGTTGTTTTTAATGAACATGAGACTGGTCTGTGTTGTTTTTAATGAACATGAGACGGGTCTCTGTGTTGTTTTTAATGAACATGAGACAGGTCTCTGGGTTGTTTTTAATGAACATGAAACAGGTCTCTGGGTTGTTTTTAATGAACATGAGACGGGTCTCTGGGTTGTTTTTAATGAACATGAGACGGGTCTGGGTTGTTTTTAAAGAACATGAGACGGGTCTGGGTTGTTTTTAATGAACATGAGACGGGTCTGTGTTGTTTTTAATGAACATGAGATGGGTCTTTGGGTTGTTTTTAATGAACATGAGACAGTTCTGTGTTGTTTTTAATGAGACGGGTCTGTGTTGTTTTTAATGAACATGAGACGGGTCTGTGTTGTTTTTAATGAACATGAGACGGGTCTGGGTTGTTTTTAATGAACATGAGCCGGGTCTGTGTTGTTTTTAATGAACATGAGACGGGTCTGTGTTGTTTTTAATGAACATGAGACGGGTCTGGGTTGTTTTTAATGAACGAGACGGGTCTGTGTTGTTTTTAATGAACATGAGACGGGTCTGTGTTGTTTTTAATGAACATGAGACGGGTCAGTGTTGTTTTTAATGAACATTAGACGGGTCTTTGGGTTGTTTTTAATGAACATGAGACAGGTCTGTGTTGTTTTTAATGAACATGAGACGGGTCTGTGTTGTTTTTAATGAACATGAGACGGGTCTCTGTGTTGTTTTTAATGAACATGAGACAGGTCTCTGGGTTGTTTTTAATGAACATGAGACAGGTCTCTGGGTTGTTTTTAATGAACATGAGACGGGTCTCTGGGTTGTTTTTAATGAACATGAGACGGGTCTGGGTTGTTTTTAAAGAACATGAGACGGGTCTGGGTTGTTTTTAATGAACATGAGACGGGTCTGGGTTGTTTTTAATGAACATGAGACAGGTCTCTGGGTTGTTTTTAATGAACATGAGACGGGTCTCTGTGTTGTTTTTAATGAACATGAGACGGGTCTCTGTGTTGTTTTTAATGAACATGAGACAGGTCTGTGTTGTTTTTAATGAACATGAGACGGGTCTCTGGGTTGTTTTTAATGAACATGAGACAGGTCTTTGTTGTTTTTAATGAACATGAGACGGGTCTGTGTTGTTTTTAATGAAAGTGAGACAGGTCTGTGTTGTTTTTAATGAACAGGAGATGGGTCTGTGTTGTTTTTAATGAACATGAGACGGGTCTGTGTTGTTTTTAATGAACATGAGACGGGTCTGTGTTGTTTTTAATTAACATGAGGCAGGTCTGGGTTGTTTTTAATGAACATGAGACGGGTCTGTGTTGTTTTTAATGAACATGAGGCAGGTCTGTGTTGTTTTTAATGAACATGAGACGGGTCTCTAGGTTGTTTTTAATAAACATGAGACGGGTCTCTAGGTTGTTTTTAATGAACATGAGACGGGTCTCTAGGTTGTTTTTAATGAACATGAGACAGGTCTCTGGGTTATTTTTAATTTACATGATACGGGTCTGTGTTATTTTTAATGAACATGAGACAGGTCTCTGGGTTGTTTTTAATGAACATGAGACAGGTCTCTGGGTTGTTTTTAATGAACATGAGACAGGTCTCTGGGTTGTTTTTAATGAACGAGACAGGTCTGTGTTGTTTTTACTGAGACGGGTCTGTGTTGTTTTTAATGAACATGAGACGGGTCTGTGTTGTTTTTAATGAACATGAGACGGGTCTGGGTTGTTTTTAATGAACATGAGACGGGTCTGTGTTGTTTTTAATGAACATGAGACGGGTCTGTGTTGTTTTTAATGAACAGGAGACGGGTCTGTGTTGTTTTTAATGAACATGAGACGGGTCTGTGTTGTTTTTAATGAACATGAGACGGGTCTGTGTTGTTTTTAATTAACATGAGATGGGTCTTTGGGTTGTTTTTAATGAACATGAGACAGTTCTGTGTTGTTTTTAATGAGACGGGTCTGTGTTGTTTTTAATGAACATGAGACGGGTCTGTGTTGTTTTTAATGAACATGAGACGGGTTTGGGTTGTTTTTAATGAACATGAGACGGGTCTGTGTTGTTTTTAATGAACATGAGACGGGTCTGTGTTGTTTTTAATGAACATGAGACGGGTCTGGGTTGTTTTTAATGAACGAGACGGGTCTGTGTTGTTTTTAATGAACATGAGACGGGTCTGTGTTGTTTTTAATGAACATGAGACGGGTCTGTGTTGTTTTTAATGAACATTAGACGGGTCTTTGGGTTGTTTTTAATGAACATGAGACAGGTCTGTGTTGTTTTTAATGAACATGAGACTGGTCTGTGTTGTTTTTAATGAACATGAGACGGGTCTCTGTGTTGTTTTTAATGAACATGAGACAGGTCTCTGGGTTGTTTTTAATGAACATGAGACAGGTCTCTGGGTTGTTTTTAATGAACATGAGACGGGTCTCTGGGTTGTTTTTAATGAACATGAGACGGGTCTGGGTTGTTTTTAAAGAACATGAGACGGGTCTGGGTTGTTTTTAATGAACATGAGACGGGTCTGTGTTGTTTTTAATGAACATGAGATGGGTCTTTGGGTTGTTTTTAATGAACATGAGACAGTTCTGTGTTGTTTTTAATGAGACGGGTCTGTGTTGTTTTTAATGAACATGAGACGGGTCTGTGTTGTTTTTAATGAACATGAGACGGGTCTGTGTTGTTTTTAATGAACATGAGACGGGTTTGTGTTGTTTTTAATGAACATGAGACGGGTCTGGGTTGTTTTTAATGAACGAGACGGGTCTGTGTTATTTTTAATGAACATGAGACGGGTCTGTGTTGTTTTTAATGAACATGAGACGGGTCTGTGTTGTTTTTAATGAACATTAGACGGGTCTTTGTGTTGTTTTTAATGAACTCGAGACAGGTCTGTGTTGTTTTTAATGAACATGAGACGGGTCTGTGTTGTTTTTAATGAACATGAGACGGGTCTCTGTGTTGTTTTTAATGAACATGAGACAGGTCTCTGGGTTGTTTTTAATGAACATGAGACAGGTCTCTGGGTTGTTTTTAATGAACATGAGACGGGTCTCTGGGTTGTTTTTAATGAACATGAGAAAGGTCTGGGTTGTTTTTAAAGAACATGAGACGGGTCTGGGTTGTTTTTAATGAACATGAGACGGGTCTGGGTTGTTTTTAATGAACATGAGACAGGTCTCTGGGTTGTTTTTAATGAACATGAGACGGGTCTCTGTGTTGTTTTTAATGAACATGAGACGGGTCTCTGTGTTGTTTTTAATGAACATGAGACAGGTCTGTGTTGTTTTTAATGAACATGAGACGGGTCTCTGGGTTGTTTTTAATGAACATGAGACAGGTCTTTGTTGTTTTTAATGAACATGAGACGGGTCTGTGTTGTTTTTAATGAAAGTGAGACAGGTCTGTGTTGTTTTTAATGAACAGGAGATGGGTCTGTGTTGTTTTTAATGAACATGAGACGGGTCTGTGTTGTTTTTAATGAACATGAGACGGGTCTGTGTTGTTTTTAATGAACATGAGGCAGGTCTGGGTTGTTTTTAATGAACATGAGACGGGTCTGTGTTTTTTTTAATGAACATGAGGCAGGTCTGGGTTGTTTTTAATGAACATGAGACGGGTCTGTGTTGTTTTTAATGAACATGAGACGGGTCTGTGTTGTTTTTAATGAACATGAGACGGGTCTCTGTGTAGTTTTTACTGAACATGAGACAGGTCTGTGTTGTTTTTAATGAACATGAGACGGGTCTCTAGGTTGTTTTTAATAAACATGAGACGGGTCTCTAGGTTGTTTTTAATGAACATGAGACGGGTCTCTAGGTTGTTTTTAATGAACATGAGACAGGTCTCTGGGTTATTTTTAATTTACATGATACGGGTCTGTGTTATTTTTAATGAACATGAGACAGGTCTCTGGGTTGTTTTTAATGAACATGAGACAGGTCTCTGGGTTGTTTTTAATGAACATGAGACAGGTCTCTGGGTTGTTTTTAATGAACGAGACAGGTCTGTGTTGTTTTTAATGAACATGAGACGGGTCGGTGTTGTTTTTAATGAACATGAGACGGGTCTCTGGGTTGTTTTTAATGAACATGAGACGGGTCTCTGTGTTGTTTTTAATGAACATGAGACAGGTCGGTGTTGTTTTTAATGAACATGAGACGGGTCTCTGGGTTGTTTTTAATGAGCATGAGACGGGTCTCTGTGTTGTTTTTAATGAAAGTGAGACGGGTCTGGGTTGTTTTTAATGAACATGAGATGGGTCTGTGTTGTTTTTAATGAACATGAGACGGGTCTGTGTTGTTTTTAATGAACATGAGACGGGTCTGTGTTGTTTTTAATGAACATGAGACGGGTCTCTGTGTTGTTTTTAATGAACATGAGACAGGTCTGTGTTGTTTTTAATGAACATGAGACGGGTCTCTAGGTTGTTTTTAATGAACATGAGACGGGTCTCTAGGTTGTTTTTAATGAACATGAGACGGGCCCCTAGGTTGTTTTTAATGAACATGAGACGGGTCTCTGGGTTGTTTTTAATTTACATGATACGGGTCTGTGTTATTTTTAATGAACATGAGACAGGTCTCTGGGTTGTTTTTAATGAACATGAGACAGGTCTCTGGGTTGTTTTTAATGATTGAGACAGGTCTGTGTTGTTTGTAATGAACATGAGACGGGTCTGTGTTGTTTTTAATGAACATGAGATGGGTCTTTGGGTTGTTTTTAATGAACATGAGACAGTTCTGTGTTGTTTTTAATGAGACGGGTCTGTGTTGTTTTTAATGAACATGAGACGGGTCTGTGTTGTTTTTAATGAACATGAGACGGGTCTGGGTTGTTTTTAATGAACATGAGACGGGTCTGTGTTGTTTTTAATGAACATGAGACGGGTCTGTGTTGTTTTTAATGAACATGAGACGGGTCTGGGTTGTTTTTAATGAACGAGACGGGTCTGTGTTGTTTTTAATGAACATGAGACGGGTCTGTGTTGTTTTTAATGAACATGAGACGGGTCTGTGTTGTTTTTAATGAACATTAGACGGGTCTTTGGGTTGTTTTTAATGAACATGAGACAGGTCTGTGTTGTTTTTAATGAACATGAGACTGGTCTGTGTTGTTTTTAATGAACATGAGACGGGTCTCTGTGTTGTTTTTAATGAACATGAGACAGGTCTCTGGGTTGTTTTTAATGAACATGAGACGGGTCTCTGGGTTGTTTTTAATGAACATGAGACGGGTCTGGGTTGTTTTTAAAGAACATGAGACGGGTCTGGGTTGTTTTTAATGAACATGAGACGGGTCTGTGTTGTTTTTAATGAACATGAGATGGGTCTTTGGGTTGTTTTTAATGAACATGAGACAGTTCTGTGTTGTTTTTAATGAGACGGGTCTGTGTTGTTTTTAATGAACATGAGACGGGTCTGTGTTGTTTTTAATGAACATGAGACGGGTCTGTGTTGTTTTTAATGAACATGAGACGGGTTTGTGTTGTTTTTAATGAACATGAGACGGGTTTGTGTTGTTTTTAATGAACATGAGACGGGTCTGGGTTGTTTTTAATGAACGAGACGGGTCTGTGTTATTTTTAATGAACATGAGACGGGTCTGTGTTGTTTTTAATGAACATGAGACGGGTCTGTGTTGTTTTTAATGAACATTAGACGGGTCTTTGTGTTGTTTTTAATGAACTCGAGACAGGTCTGTGTTGTTTTTAATGAACATGAGACGGGTCTGTGTTGTTTTTAATGAACATGAGACGGGTCTCTGTGTTGTTTTTAATGAACATGAGACAGGTCTCTGGGTTGTTTTTAATGAACATGAGACAGGTCTCTGGGTTGTTTTTAATGAACATGAGACGGGTCTCTGGGTTGTTTTTAATGAACATGAGACGGGTCTGGGTTGTTTTTAAAGAACATGAGACGGGTCTGGGTTGTTTTTAATTAACATGAGACGGGTCTGGGTTGTTTTTAATGAACATGAGACAGGTCTCTGGGTTGTTTTTAATGAACATGAGACGGGTCTCTGTGTTGTTTTTAATGAACATGAGACGGGTCTCTGTGTTGTTTTTAATGAACATGAGACAGGTCTGTGTTGTTTTTAATGAACATGAGACGGGTCTCTGGGTTGTTTTTAATGAACATGAGACAGGTCTTTGTTGTTTTTAATGAACATGAGACGGGTCTGTGTTGTTTTTAATGAAAGTGAGACAGGTCTGTGTTGTTTTTAATGAACAGGAGATGGGTCTGTGTTGTTTTTAATGAACATGAGACGGGTCTGTGTTGTTTTTAATGAACATGAGACGGGTCTGTGTTGTTTTTAATGAACATGAGGCAGGTCTGGGTTGTTTTTAATGAACATGAGACGGGTCTGTGTTGTTTTTAATGAACATGAGGCAGGTCTGGGTTGTTTTTAATGAACATGAGACGGGTCTGTGTTGTTTTTAATGAACATGAGACGGGTCTGTGTTGTTTTTAATGAACATGAGACGGGTCTCTGTGTAGTTTTTACTGAACATGAGACAGGTCTGTGTTGTTTTTAATGAACATGAGACGGGTCTCTAGGTTGTTTTTAATAAACATGAGACGGGTCTCTAGGTTGTTTTTAATGAACATGAGACGGGTCTCTAGGTTGTTTTTAATGAACATGAGACAGGTCTCTGGGTTATTTTTAATTTACATGATACGGGTCTGTGTTATTTTTAATGAACATGAGACAGGTCTCTGGGTTGTTTTTAATGAACATGAGACAGGTCTCTGGGTTGTTTTTAATGAACATGAGACAGGTCTCTGGGTTGTTTTTAATGAACGAGACAGGTCTGTGTTTTTTTTAATGAACATGAGACGGGTCGGTGTTGTTTTTAATGAACATGAGACGGGTCTCTGGGTTGTTTTTAATGAACATGAGACGGGTCTCTGTGTTGTTTTTAATGAACATGAGACAGGTCGGTGTTGTTTTTAATGAACATGAGACGGGTCTCTGGGTTGTTTTTAATGAGCATGAGACGGGTCTCTGTGTTGTTTTTAATGAAAGTGAGACGGGTCTGGGTTGTTTTTAATGAACATGAGATGGGTCTGTGTTGTTTTTAATGAACATGAGACGGGTCTGTGTTGTTTTTAATGAACATGAGACGGGTCTGTGTTGTTTTTAATGAACATGAGACGGGTCTCTGTGTTGTTTTTAATGAACATGAGACAGGTCTGTGTTGTTTTTAATGAACATGAGACGGGTCTCTAGGTTGTTTTTAATGAACATGAGACGGGTCTCTAGGTTGTTTTTAATGAACATGAGACGGGCCCCTAGGTTGTTTTTAATGAACATGAGACGGGTCTCTGGGTTGTTTTTAATTTACATGATACGGGTCTGTGTTATTTTTAATGAACATGAGACAGGTCTCTGGGTTGTTTTTAATGAACATGAGACAGGTCTCTGGGTTGTTTTTAATGATTGAGACAGGTCTGTGTTGTTTGTAATGAACATGAGACGGGTCTGTGTTGTTTTTAATAAACATGAGACGGGTCTCTGGGTTGTTTTTAATGAACATGAGACGGGTCTCTGTGTTGTTTTTAATGAAAGTGAGACGGGTCTGTGTTGTTTTTAATGAACATGAGACGGGTCTGTGTTGTTTTTAATGAACATGAGACGGGTCTCTGTGTTGTTTTTAATGAACATGAGACAGGTCTGTGTTGTTTTTAATGAACATGAGACGGGTCTCTGGGTTGTTTTTAATGAACATGAGATGGGTCTGTGTTGTTTTTAATGAACATGAGACGGGTCTGTGTTGTTTTTAGTGAACATGAGACGGGTCTGTGTTGTTTTTAATGAACATGAGATGGGTCTTTGGGTTGTTTTTAATGAACATGAGACAGGTCTGTGTTCTTTTTAATGAGACGGGTCTGTGTTGTTTTTAATGAACATGAGACGGGTCTGTGTTGTTTTTAATGAACAGGAGACGGGTCTGTGTTGTTTTTAATGAACATGAGACGGGTCTGTGTTGTTTTTAATGAACATGAGACGGGTCTGTGTTGTTTTTAATGAACATGAGATGGGTCTTTGGGTTGTTTTTAATGAACATGAGACAGTTCTGTGTTGTTTTTAATGAGACGGGTCTGTGTTGTTTTTAATGAACATGAGACGGGTCTGTGTTGTTTTTAATGAACATGAGACGGGTCTGGGTTGTTTTTAATGAACATGAGACGGGTCTGTGTTGTTTTTAATGAACATGAGACGGTTCTGTGTTGTTTTTAATGAACATGAGACGGGTCTGGGTTGTTTTTAATGAACGAGACGGGTCTGTGTTGTTTTTAATGAACATGAGACGGGTCTGTGTTGTTTTTAATGAACATGAGACGGGTCTGTGTTGTTTTTAATGAACATTAGACGGGTCTTTGGGTTGTTTTTAATGAACATGAGACAGGTCTGTCTTGTTTTTAATGAACATGAGACTGGTCTGTGTTGTTTTTAATGAACATGAGACGGGTCTCTGTGTTGTTTTTAATGAACATGAGAAAGGTCTCTGGGTTGTTTTTATTGAACATGAGACAGGTCTCTGGGTTGTTTTTAATGAACATGAGACGGGTCTCTGGGTTGTTTTTAATGAACATGAGACGGGTCTGGGTTGTTTTTAAAGAACATGAGACGGGTCTGGGTTGTTTTTAATGAACATGAGACGGGTCTGTGTTGTTTTTAATGAACATGAGATGGGTCTTTGGGTTGTTTTTAATGAACATGAGACAGTTCTGTGTTGTTTTTAATGAGACGGGTCTGTGTTGTTTTTAATGAACATGAGACGGGTCTGTGTTGTTTTTAATGAACATGAGACGGGTCTGGGTTGTTTTTAATGAACATGAGCCGGGTCTGTGTTGTTTTTAATGAACATGAGACGGGTCTGTGTTGTTTTTAATGAACATGAGACGGGTCTGGGTTGTTTTTAATGAACGAGACGGGTCTGTGTTGTTTTTAATGAACATGAGACGGGTCTGTGTTGTTTTTAATGAACATGAGACGGGTCAGTGTTGTTTTTAATGAACATTAGACGGGTCTTTGGGTTGTTTTTAATGAACATGAGACAGGTCTGTGTTGTTTTTAATGAACATGAGACGGGTCTGTGTTGTTTTTAATGAACATGAGACGGGTCTCTGTGTTGTTTTTAATGAACATGAGACAGGTCTCTGGGTTGTTTTTAATGAACATGAGACAGGTCTCTGGGTTGTTTTTAATGAACATGAGACGGGTCTCTGGGTTGTTTTTAATGAACATGAGACGGGTCTGGGTTGTTTTTAAAGAACATGAGACGGGTCTGGGTTGTTTTTAATGAACATGAGACGGGTCTGGGTTGTTTTTAATGAACATGAGACAGGTCTCTGGGTTGTTTTTAATGAACATGAGACGGGTCTCTGTGTTGTTTTTAATGAACATGAGACGGGTCTCTGTGTTGTTTTTAATGAACATGAGATAGGTCTGTGTTGTTTTTAATGAACATGAGACGGGTCTCTGGGTTGTTTTTAATGAACATGAGACAGGTCTTTGTTGTTTTTAATGAACATGAGACGGGTCTGTGTTGTTTTTAATGAAAGTGAGACAGGTCTGTGTTGTTTTTAATGAACAGGAGATGGGTCTGTGTTGTTTTTAATGAACATGAGACGGGTCTGTGTTGTTTTTAATGAACATGAGACGGGTCTGTGTTGTTTTTAATGAACATGAGGCAGGTCTGGGTTGTTTTTAATGAACATGAGACGGGTCTGTGTTGTTTTTAATGAACATGAGGCAGGTCTGTGTTGTTTTTAATGAACATGAGACGGGTCTCTAGGTTGTTTTTAATAAACATGAGACGGGTCTCTAGGTTGTTTTTAATGAACATGAGACGGGTCTCTAGGTTGTTTTTAATGAACATGAGACAGGTCTCTGGGTTATTTTTAATTTACATGATACGGGTCTGTGTTATTTTTAATGAACATGAGACAGGTCTCTGGGTTGTTTTTAATGAACATGAGACAGGTCTCTGGGTTGTTTTTAATGAACATGAGACAGGTCTCTGGGTTGTTTTTAATGAACGAGACAGGTCTGTGTTGTTTTTAATGAGACGGGTCTGTGTTGTTTTTAATGAACATGAGACGGGTCTGTGTTGTTTTTAATGAACATGAGACGGGTCTGGGTTGTTTTTAATGAACATGAGACGGGTCTGTGTTGTTTTTAATGAACATGAGACGGGTCTGTGTTGTTTTTAATGAACAGGAGACGGGTCTGTGTTGTTTTTAATGAACATGAGACGGGTCTGTGTTGTTTTTAATGAACATGAGACGGGTCTGTGTTGTTTTTAATGAACATGAGATGGGTCTTTGGGTTGTTTTTAATGAACATGAGACAGTTCTGTGTTGTTTTTAATGAGACGGGTCTGTGTTGTTTTTAATGAACATGAGACGGGTCTGTGTTGTTTTTAATGAACATGAGACGGGTCTGGGTTGTTTTTAATGAACATGAGACAGGTCTGTGTTGTTTTTAATGAACATGAGACGGGTCTGTGTTGTTTTTAATGAACATGAGACGGGTCTCTAGGTTGTTTTTAATGAACATGAGACAGGTCTCTGGGTTATTTTTAATTTACATGATACGGGTCTGTGTTATTTTTAATGAACATGAGACAGGTCTCTGGGTTGTTTTTAATGAACATGAGACAGGTCTCTGGGTTGTTTTTAATGAACATGAGACAGGTCTCTGGGTTGTTTTTAATGAACGAGACAGGCCTGTGTTGTTTTTAATGAACATGAGACGGGTCGGTGTTGTTTTTAATGAACATGAGACGGGTCTCTGGGTTGTTTTTAATGAACATGAGACGGGTCTCTGTGTTGTTTTTAATGAACATGAGACAGGTCGGTGTTGTTTTTAATGAACATGAGACGGGTCTCTGGGTTGTTTTTAATGAGCATGAGACGGGTCTCTGTGTTGTTTTTAATGAAAGTGAGACGGGTCTGGGTTGTTTTTAATGAACATGAGATGGGTCTGTGTTGTTTTTAATGAACATGAGACGGGTCTGTGTTGTTTTTAATGAACATGAGACGGGTCTGTGTTGTTTTTAATGAACATGAGACGGGTCTCTGTGTTGTTTTTAATGAACATGAGACAGGTCTGTGTTGTTTTTAATGAACATGAGACGGGTCTCTAGGTTGTTTTTAATGAACATGAGACGGGTCTCTAGGTTGTTTTTAATGAACATGAGACGGGCCCCTAGGTTGTTTTTAATGAACATGAGACGGGTCTCTGGGTTGTTTTTAATTTACATGATACGGGTCTGTGTTATTTTTAATGAACATGAGACAGGTCTCTGGGTTGTTTTTAATGAACATGAGACAGGTCTCTGGGTTGTTTTTAATGATTGAGACAGGTCTGTGTTGTTTGTAATGAACATGAGACGGGTCGGTGTTGTTTTTAATAAACATGAGACGGGTCTCTGGGTTGTTTTTAATGAACATGAGACGGGTCTCTGTGTTGTTTTTAATGAAAGTGAGACGGGTCTGTGTTGTTTTTAATGAACATGAGACGGGTCTGTGTTGTTTTTAATGAACATGAGACGGGTCTCTGTGTTGTTTTTAATGAACATGAGACAGGTCTGTGTTGTTTTTAATGAACATGAGACGGGTCTCTGGGTTGTTTTTAATGAACATGAGATGGGTCTGTGTTGTTTTTAATGAACATGAGACGGGTCTGTGTTGTTTTTAGTGAACATGAGACGGGTCTGTGTTGTTTTTAATGAACATGAGATGGGTCTTTGGGTTGTTTTTAATGAACATGAGACAGGTCTGTGTTCTTTTTAATGAGACGGGTCTGTGTTGTTTTTAATGAACAGGAGACGGGTCTGTGTTGTTTTTAATGAACATGAGACGGGTCTGTGTTGTTTTTAATGAACATGAGACGGGTCTGTGTTGTTTTTAATGAACATGAGATGGGTCTTTGGGTTGTTTTTAATGAACATGAGACAGTTCTGTGTTGTTTTTAATGAGACGGGTCTGTGTTGTTTTTAATGAACATGAGACGGGTCTGTGTTGTTTTTAATGAACATGAGACGGGTCTGGGTTGTTTTTAATGAACATGAGACGGGTCTGTGTTGTTTTTAATGAACATGAGACGGGTCTGTGTTGTTTTTAATGAACATGAGACGGGTCTGGGTTGTTTTTAATGAACGAGACGGGTCTGTGTTGTTTTTAATGAACATGAGACGGGTCTGTGTTGTTTTTAATGAACATGAGACGGGTCTGTGTTGTTTTTAATGAACATTAGACGGGTCTTTGGGTTGTTTTTAATGAACATGAGACAGGTCTGTGTTGTTTTTAATGAACATGAGACTGGTCTGTGTTGTTTTTAATGAACATGAGACGGGTCTCTGTGTTGTTTTTAATGAACATGAGACAGGTCTCTGGGTTGTTTTTAATGAACATGAGACAGGTCTCTGGGTTGTTTTTAATGAACATGAGACGGGTCTCTGGGTTGTTTTTAATGAACATGAGACGGGTCTGGGTTGTTTTTAAAGAACATGAGACGGGTCTGGGTTGTTTTTAATGAACATGAGACGGGTCTGTGTTGTTTTTAATGAACATGAGATGGGTCTTTGGGTTGTTTTTAATGAACATGAGACAGTTCTGTGTTGTTTTTAATGAGACGGGTCTGTGTTGTTTTTAATGAACATGAGACGGGTCTGTGTTGTTTTTAATGAACATTAGACGGGTCTTTGGGTTGTTTTTAATGAACATGAGACAGGTCTGTGTTGTTTTTAATGAACATGAGACTGGTCTGTGTTGTTTTTAATGAACATGAGACGGGTCTCTGTGTTGTTTTTAATGAACATGAGACAGGTCTCTGGGTTGTTTTTAATGAACATGAGACAGGTCTCTGGGTTGTTTTTAATGAACATGAGACGGGTCTCTGGGTTGTTTTTAATGAACATGAGACGGGTCTGTGTTGTTTTTAATGAACATGAGACGGGTCTGGGTTGTTTTTAATGAACATGAGCCGGGTCTGTGTTGTTTTTAATGAACATGAGACGGGTCTGTGTTGTTTTTAATGAACATGAGACGGATCTGTGTTGTTTTTAATGAACATGAGACGGGTCTGTGTTGTTTTTAATGAACATGAGACGGGTCTGTGTTGTTTTTAATGAACATGAGATGGGTCTTTGGGTTGTTTTTAATGAACATGAGACAGTTCTGTGTTGTTTTTAATGAGACGGGTCTGTGTTGTTTTTAATGAACATGAGACGGGTCTGTGTTGTTTTTAATGAACATGAGACGGGTCTGGGTTGTTTTTAATGAACATGAGACGGGTCTGTGTTGTTTTTAATGAACATGAGACGGGTCTGTGTTGTTTTTAATGAACATGAGACGGGTCTCTAGGTTGTTTTTAATGAACATGAGACAGGTCTCTGGGTTATTTTTAATTTACATGATACGGGTCTGTGTTATTTTTAATGAACATGAGACAGGTCTCTGGGTTGTTTTTAATGAACATGAGACAGGTCTCTGGGTTGTTTTTAATGAACATGAGACAGGTCTCTGGGTTGTTTTTAATGAACGAGACAGGCCTGTGTTGTTTTTAATGAACATGAGACGGGTCGGTGTTGTTTTTAATGAACATGAGACGGGTCTCTGGGTTGTTTTTAATGAACATGAGACGGGTCTCTGTGTTGTTTTTAATGAACATGAGACAGGTCGGTGTTGTTTTTAATGAACATGAGACGGGTCTCTGGGTTGTTTTTAATGAGCATGAGACGGGTCTCTGTGTTGTTTTTAATGAAAGTGAGACGGGTCTGGGTTGTTTTTAATGAACATGAGATGGGTCTGTGTTGTTTTTAATGAACATGAGACGGGTCTGTGTTGTTTTTAATGAACATGAGACGGGTCTGTGTTGTTTTTAATGAACATGAGACGGGTCTCTGTGTTGTTTTTAATGAACATGAGACAGGTCTGTGTTGTTTTTAATGAACATGAGACGGGTCTCTAGGTTGTTTTTAATGAACATGAGACGGGTCTCTAGGTTGTTTTTAATGAACATGAGACGGGCCCCTAGGTTGTTTTTAATGAACATGAGACGGGTCTCTGGGTTGTTTTTAATTTACATGATACGGGTCTGTGTTATTTTTAATGAACATGAGACAGGTCTCTGGGTTGTTTTTAATGAACATGAGACAGGTCTCTGGGTTGTTTTTAATGATTGAGACAGGTCTGTGTTGTTTGTAATGAACATGAGACGGGTCGGTGTTGTTTTTAATAAACATGAGACGGGTCTCTGGGTTGTTTTTAATGAACATGAGACGGGTCTCTGTGTTGTTTTTAATGAAAGTGAGACGGGTCTGTGTTGTTTTTAATGAACATGAGACGGGTCTGTGTTGTTTTTAATGAACATGAGACGGGTCTCTGTGTTGTTTTTAATGAACATGAGACAGGTCTGTGTTGTTTTTAATGAACATGAGACGGGTCTCTGGGTTGTTTTTAATGAACATGAGATGGGTCTGTGTTGTTTTTAATGAACATGAGACGGGTCTGTGTTGTTTTTAGTGAACATGAGACGGGTCTGTGTTGTTTTTAATGAACATGAGATGGGTCTTTGGGTTGTTTTTAATGAACATGAGACAGGTCTGTGTTCTTTTTAATGAGACGGGTCTGTGTTGTTTTTAATGAACAGGAGACGGGTCTGTGTTGTTTTTAATGAACATGAGACGGGTCTGTGTTGTTTTTAATGAACATGAGACGGGTCTGTGTTGTTTTTAATGAACATGAGATGGGTCTTTGGGTTGTTTTTAATGAACATGAGACAGTTCTGTGTTGTTTTTAATGAGACGGGTCTGTGTTGTTTTTAATGAACATGAGACGGGTCTGTGTTGTTTTTAATGAACATGAGACGGGTCTGGGTTGTTTTTAATGAACATGAGACGGGTCTGTGTTGTTTTTAATGAACATGAGACGGGTCTGTGTTGTTTTTAATGAACATGAGACGGGTCTGGGTTGTTTTTAATGAACGAGACGGGTCTGTGTTGTTTTTAATGAACATGAGACGGGTCTGTGTTGTTTTTAATGAACATGAGACGGGTCTGTGTTGTTTTTAATGAACATTAGACGGGTCTTTGGGTTGTTTTTAATGAACATGAGACAGGTCTGTGTTGTTTTTAATGAACATGAGACTGGTCTGTGTTGTTTTTAATGAACATGAGACGGGTCTCTGTGTTGTTTTTAATGAACATGAGACAGGTCTCTGGGTTGTTTTTAATGAACATGAGACAGGTCTCTGGGTTGTTTTTAATGAACATGAGACGGGTCTCTGGGTTGTTTTTAATGAACATGAGACGGGTCTGGGTTGTTTTTAAAGAACATGAGACGGGTCTGGGTTGTTTTTAATGAACATGAGACGGGTCTGTGTTGTTTTTAATGAACATGAGATGGGTCTTTGGGTTGTTTTTAATGAACATGAGACAGTTCTGTGTTGTTTTTAATGAGACGGGTCTGTGTTGTTTTTAATGAACATGAGACGGGTCTGTGTTGTTTTTAATGAACATGAGACGGGTCTGGGTTGTTTTTAATGAACATGAGCCGGGTCTGTGTTGTTTTTAATGAACATGAGACGGGTCTGTGTTGTTTTTAATGAACATGAGACGGATCTGGGTTGTTTTTAATGAACGAGACGGGTCTGTGTTGTTTTTAATGAACATGAGACGGGTCTGTGTTGTTTTTAATGAACATGAGACGGGTCAGTGTTGTTTTTAATGAACATTAGACGGGTCTTTGGGTTGTTTTTAATGAACATGAGACAGGTCTGTGTTGTTTTTAATGAACATGAGACGGGTCTGTGTTGTTTTTAATGAACATGAGACGGGTCTCTGTGTTGTTTTTAATGAACATGAGACAGGTCTCTGGGTTGTTTTTAATGAACATGAGACAGGTCTCTGGGTTGTTTTTAATGAACATGAGACGGGTCTCTGGGTTGTTTTTAATGAACATGAGACGGGTCTGGGTTGTTTTTAAAGAACATGAGACGGTTCTGGGTTGTTTTTAATGAACATGAGACGGGTCTGGGTTGTTTTTAATGAACATGAGACAGGTCTCTGGGTTGTTTTTAATGAACATGAGACGGGTCTCTGTGTTGTTTTTAATGAACATGAGACGGGTCTCTGTGTTGTTTTTAATGAACATGAGACAGGTCTGTGTTGTTTTTAATGAACATGAGACGGGTCTCTGGGTTGTTTTTAATGAACATGAGACAGGTCTTTGTTGTTTTTAATGAACATGAGACGGGTCTGTGTTGTTTTTAATGAAAGTGAGACAGGTCTGTGTTGTTTTTAATGAACAGGAGATGGGTCTGTGTTGTTTTTAATGAACATGAGACGGGTCTGTGTTGTTTTTAATGAACATGAGACGGGTCTGTGTTGTTTTTAATGAACATGAGGCAGGTCTGGGTTGTTTTTAATGAACATGAGACGGGTCTGTGTTGTTTTTAATGAACATGAGGCAGGTCTGTGTTGTTTTTAATGAACATGAGACGGGTCTCTAGGTTGTTTTTAATAAACATGAGACGGGTCTCTAGGTTGTTTTTAATGAACATGAGACGGGTCTCTAGGTTGTTTTTAATGAACATGAGACAGGTCTCTGGGTTATTTTTAATTTACATGATACGGGTCTGTGTTATTTTTAATGAACATGAGACAGGTCTCTGGGTTGTTTTTAATGAACATGAGACAGGTCTCTGGGTTGTTTTTAATGAACATGAGACAGGTCTCTGGGTTGTTTTTAATGAACGAGACAGGTCTGTGTTGTTTTTAATGAGACGGGTCTGTGTTGTTTTTAATGAACATGAGACGGGTCTGTGTTGTTTTTAATGAACATGAGACGGGTCTGGGTTGTTTTTAATGAACATGAGACGGGTCTGTGTTGTTTTTAATGAACATGAGACGGGTCTGTGTTGTTTTTAATGAACAGGAGACGGGTCTGTGTTGTTTTTAATGAACATGAGACGGGTCTGTGTTTTTTTTAATGAACATGAGACGGGTCTGTGTTGTTTTTAATGAACATGAGATGGGTCTTTGGGTTGTTTTTAATGAACATGAGACAGTTCTGTGTTGTTTTTAATGAGACGGGTCTGTGTTGTTTTTAATGAACATGAGATGGGTCTGTGTTGTTTTTAATGAACATGAGACGGGTCTGGGTTGTTTTTAATGAACATGAGACGGGTCTGTGTTGTTTTTAATGAACATGAGACGGGTCTGTGTTGTTTTTAATGAACATGAGACGGGTCTGGGTTGTTTTTAATGAACGAGACGGGTCTGTGTTGTTTTTAATGAACATGAGACGGGTCTGTGTTGTTTTTAATGAACATGAGACGGGTCTGTGTTGTTTTTAATGAACATTAGACGGGTCTTTGGGTTGTTTTTAATGAACATGAGACAGGTCTGTGTTGTTTTTAATGAACATGAGACTGGTCTGTGTTGTTTTTAATGAACATGAGACGGGTCTCTGTGTTGTTTTTAATGAACATGAGACAGGTCTCTGGGTTGTTTTTAATGAACATGAGAAAGGTCTCTGGGTTGTTTTTAATGAACATGAGACGGGTCTCTGGGTTGTTTTTAATGAACATGAGACGGGTCTGGGTTGTTTTTAAAGAACATGAGACGGGTCTGGGTTGTTTTTAATGAACATGAGACGGGTCTGTGTTGTTTTTAATGAACATGAGATGGGTCTTTGGGTTGTTTTTAATGAACATGAGACAGTTCTGTGTTGTTTTAATGAGACGGGTCTGTGTTGTTTTTAATGAACATGAGACGGGTCTGTGTTGTTTTTAATGAACATGAGACGGGTCTGTGTTGTTTTTAATGAACATGAGACGGGTCTGTGTTGTTTTTAATGAACATGAGACGGGTCTGGGTTGTTTTTAATGAACGAGACGGGTCTGTGTTGTTTTTAATGAACATGAGACGGGTCTGTGTTGTTTTTAATGAACATGAGACGGGTCTGTGTTGTTTTTAATGAACATTAGACGGGTCTTTGGGTTGTTTTTAATGAACATGAGACAGGTCTGTGTTGTTTTTAATGAACATGAGACGGGTCTGTGTTGTTTTTAATGAACATGAGACGGGTCTCTGTGTTGTTTTTAATGAACATGAGACAGGTCTCTGGGTTGTTTTTAATGAACATGAGACAGGTCTCTGGGTTGTTTTTAATGAACATGAGACGGGTCTCTGGGTTGTTTTTAATGAACATGAGACGGGTCTGGGTTGTTTTTAAAGAACATGAGACGGGTCTGGGTTGTTTTTAATGAACATGAGACGGGTCTGGGTTGTTTTTAATGAACATGAGACAGGTCTCTGGGTTGTTTTTAATGAACATGAGACGGGTCTCTGTGTTGTTTTTAATGAACATGAGACGGGTCTCTGTGTTGTTTTTAATGAACATGAGACAGGTCTGTGTTGTTTTTAATGAACATGAGACGGGTCTCTGGGTTGTTTTTAATGAACATGAGACAGGTCTTTGTTGTTTTTAATGAACATGAGACGGGTCTGTGTTGTTTTTAATGAAAGTGAGACAGGTCTGTGTTGTTTTTAATGAACAGGAGATGGGTCTGTGTTGTTTTTAATGAACATGAGACGGGTCTGTGTTGTTTTTAATGAACATGAGACGGGTCTGTGTTGTTTTTAATGAACATGAGGTAGGTCTGGGTTGTTTTTAATGAACATGAGACGGGTCTGTGTTGTTTTTAATGAACATGAGGCAGGTCTGGGTTGTTTTTAATGAACATGAGACGGGTCTGTGTTGTTTTTAATGAACATGAGACGGGTCTGTGTTGTTTTTAATGAACATGAGACGGGTCTCTGTGTAGTTTTTACTGAACATGAGACAGGTCTGTGTTGTTTTTAATGAACATGAGACGGGTCTCTAGGTTGTTTTTAATAAACATGAGACGGGTCTCTAGGTTGTTTTTAATGAACATGAGACGGGTCTCTAGGTTGTTTTTAATGAACATGAGACAGGTCTCTGGGTTATTTTTAATTTACATGATACGGGTCTGTGTTATTTTTAATGAACATGAGACAGGTCTCTGGGTTGTTTTTAATGAACATGAGACAGGTCTCTGGGTTGTTTTTAATGAACATGAGACAGGTCTCTGGGTTGTTTTTAATGAACGAGACAGGTCTGTGTTGTTTGTAATGAACATGAGACGGGTCGGTGTTGTTTTTAATGAACATGAGACAGGTCTGTGTTGTTTTTAATGAACATGAGACGGGTCTCTGGGTTGTTTTTAATGAACATGAGACGAGTCTGTGTTGTTTTTAATGAAAGTGAGACAGGTCTGTGTTGTTTTTAATGAACATGAGATGGGTCTGTGTTGTTTTTAATGAACATGAGACGGGTCTGTGTTGTTTTTAGTGAACATGAGACGGGTCTGTGTTGTTTTTAATGAACATGAGATGGGTCTTTGGGTTGTTTTTAATGAACATGAGACAGGTCTGTGTTCTTTTTAATGAGACGGGTCTGTGTTGTTTTTAATGAACATGAGACGGGTCTGGGTTGTTTTTAATGAACATGAGACTGGTCTGTGTTGTTTTTAATGAACAGGAGACGGGTCTGTGTTGTTTTTAATGAACATGAGACGGGTCTGTGTTGTTTTTAATGAACATGAGACGGGTCTGTGTTGTTTTTAATGAACATGAGATGGGTCTTTGGGTTGTTTTTAATGAACATGAGACAGTTCTGTGTTGTTTTTAATGAGACGGGTCTGTGTTGTTTTTAATGAACATGAGACGGGTCTGTGTTGTTTTTAATGAACATGAGACGGGTCTGGGTTGTTTTTAATGAACATGAGATGGGTCTGTGTTGTTTTTAATGAACATGAGACGGGTCTGGGTTGTTTTTAATGAATGAAACGGGTCTGTGTTGTTTTTAATGAACATGAGATGGGTCTGTGTTGTTTTTAATGAACATGAGACGGGTCTGTGTTGTTTTTAATGAACATGAGACGGGTCTTTGGGTTGTTTTTAATGAACATGAGACAGGTCTGTGTTGTTTTTAATGAACATGAGACGGGTCTATGTTGTTTTTAATGAACATGAGACGGGTCTCTGTGTTGTTTTTAATGAACATGAGACAGGTCTCTGGGTTGTTTTTAATGAACATGAGACAGGTCTCTGGGTTGTTTTTAATGAACATGAGACGGGTCTCTGGGTTGTTTTTGATGAACATGAGACGGGTCTGGGTTGTTTTTAAAGAACATGAGACGGGTCTGGGTTGTTTTTAATGAACATGAGACGGGTCTCTGTGTTGTTTTTAATGAACATGAGACAGGTCTGTGTTGTTTTTAATGAACATGAGACGGGTCTCTGGGTTGTTTTTAATGAACATGAGACAGGTCTGTGTTGTTTTTAATGAACATGAGACGGGTCTGTGTTGTTTTTAATGAACATGAGACGGGTCTCTGTGTTGTTTTTAATGAACAGGAGACAGGTTTGTGTTGTTTTTAATGAACATGAGACGGGTCTCTGGGTTGTTTTTAATGAACATGAGACAGGTCTGGGTTGTTTTTAAAGAACATGAGACGGGTCTGTGTTATTTTTAATGAATATGAGACGGGTCTGGGTTTTTTTTAAAGAACATGAGATGGGTCTGGGTTGTTTTTAAAGAACATGAGACAGGTCTCTGGGTTGTTTTTAATGAACATGACACGGGTCTGGGTTGTTTTTAATGAACATGAGACAGGTCTCTGGGTTGTTTTTAATGAACATGAGACAGGTCTGTGTTGTTTTTAATGAAAGTAAGACGGGTCTCTGTGTTGTTTTTAATGAACATGAGACGGGTCTGTGTTGTTTTTAATGAACATGAGACGGGTCTGTGTTGTTTTTAATGAACATGAGATGGGTCTCTGTGTTGTTTTTAATGAAAGTGAGACGGGTCTGGGTTGTTTTCAATGAACATGAGACGGGTCTGTGTTGTTTTTAATGAACATGAGACGGGTCTGTGTTGTTTTTAATGAACATGAGACGGGTCTCTGTGTTGTTTTTACTGAACATGAGACAGGTCTGTGTTGTTTTTAATGAACATGAGACGGGTCTCTAGGTTATTTTTAATGAACATGAGACGGGTCTCTAGGATGTTTTTAATGAACATGATACGGGTCTCTAGGTTGTTTTTAATGAACATGAGACGGGTCTCTGGGTTATTTTTAATGAACATGATACGGGTCTGTGTTGTTTTTAATGAACATGAGACAGGTCTCTGGGTTGTTTTTAATGAACATGAGACAGGTCTCTGGGTTGTTTTTAATGAACATGAGATGGGTCTGTGTTGTTTTTAATGCACATGAGACGGGTCTGGGTTGTTTTTAATGAACATGAGACGGGTCTGTGTTGTTTTTAATGAACATGAGACGGGTCTCTAGGTTGTTTTTAATGAACATGAGACGGGTCTCTAGGTTGTTTTTAATGAACATGAGACGGGTCTCTGGGTTATTTTTAATGAACATGATACGGGTCTGTGATGTTTTTAATGAACATGAGACAGGTCTCTGGGTTGTTTTTAATGAACATGAGACAGGTCTCTGGGTTGTTTTTAATGAACATGAGACAGGTCTGTGTTGTTTTTAATGAACATGAGATGGGTCGGTGTTGTTTTCAATGAACATGAGACGGGTCTCTGGGTTGTTTTTAATGAACATGAGACGGGTCTCTGTGTTGTTTTTAATGAAAGTGAGACGGGTCTGGGTTGTTTTTAATGAACATGAGACGGGTCTGTGTTGTTTTTAATGAACATGAGACGGGTCTGTGTTGTTTTTAATGAACATGAGACGGGTTTCTGTGTTGTTTTTAATGAACATGAGACAGGTCTGTGTTGTTTTTAATGAACATGAGACGGGTCTGTGTTGTTTTTAATGAACATGTGACGGGTCTGTGTTGTTTTTAATGAACATGAGACGGGTTTCTGTGTTGTTTTTAATGAACATGAGGCAGGTCTGTGTTGTTTTTAATGAACATGAGACGGGTCTGTGTTGTTTTTAATGAACATGAGACGTGTCTGTGTTGTTTTTAATGAACATGAGACGCGTCTCTGTGTTGTTTTTACTGAACATGAGACAGGTCTGTGTTGTTTTTAATGAACATGAGACGGGTCCCTAGGTTGTTTTTAATGAACATGAGACGGGTCTCTAGGTTGTTTTTAATGAACATGAGACGGGTCTCTGGGTTGTTTTTAATGAACATGAGACAGGTCTCTGGGTTGTTTTTAATGAACGAGACAGGTCTGTGTTGTTTTTAATGAACATGAGACGGGTCGGTGTTGTTTTTAATGAACATGAGACGGGTCGGTGTTGTTTTTAATGAACATGAGACGGGTCTCTGGGTTGTTTTTAATGAACATGAGACGGGTCTCTGTGTTGTTTTTAATGAACATGAGACAGGTCGGTGTTTTTTTTAATGAACATGAGACGGGTCTCTGGGTTGTTTTTAATGAGCATGAGACGGGTCTCTGTGTTGTTTTTAATGAAAGTGAGACGGGTCTGGGTTGTTTTTAATGAACATGAGACGGGTCTGTGTTGTTTTTAATGAACATGAGACGGGTCTGTGTTGTTTTTAATGAACATGAGACGGGTCTCTGTGTTGTTTTTAATGAACATGAGACAGGTCTGTGTTGTTTTTAATGAACATGAGACAGGTCTGTGTTGTTTTTAATGAACATGAGACGGGTCTGTGTTGTTTTTAATGAACATGTGACGGGTCTGTGTTGTTTTTAATGAACATGAGACGGGTTTCTGTGTTGTTTTTAATGAACATGAGGCAGGTCTGTGTTGTTTTTAATGAACATGAGACGGGTCTGTGTTGTTTTTAATGAACATGAGACGTGTCTGTGTTGTTTTTAATGAACATGAGACGCGTCTCTGTGTTGTTTTTACTGAACATGAGACAGGTCTGTGTTGTTTTTAATGAACATGAGACGGGTCCCTAGGTTGTTTTTAATGAACATGAGACGGGTCTCTAGGTTGTTTTTAATGAACATGAGACGGGTCTCTGGGTTGTTTTTAATGAACATGAGACAGGTCTCTGGGTTGTTTTTAATGAACGAGACAGGTCTGTGTTGTTTTTAATGAACATGAGACGGGTCGGTGTTGTTTTTAATGAACATGAGACGGGTCGGTGTTGTTTTTAATGAACATGAGACGGGTCTCTGGGTTGTTTTTAATGAACATGAGACGGGTCTCTGTGTTGTTTTTAATGAACATGAGACAGGTCGGTGTTGTTTTTAATGAACATGAGACGGGTCTCTGGGTTGTTTTTAATGAGCATGAGACGGGTCTCTGTGTTGTTTTTAATGAAAGTGAGACGGGTCTGGGTTGTTTTTAATGAACATGAGACGGGTCTGTGTTGTTTTTAATGAACATGAGACGGGTCTGTGTTGTTTTTAATGAACATGAGACGGGTCTCTGTGTTGTTTTTAATGAACATGAGACAGGTCTGTGTTGTTTTTAATGAACATGAGACTGGTCTCTGGGTTGTTTTCAATGAACATGAGATGGGTCTGTGTTGTTTTTAATGAAAGTGAGACAGGTCTGTGTTGTTTTTAATGAACATGAGACGGGTCTGTGTTGTTTTTAATGAACATGAGACGGGTCTGGGTTGTTTTTAATGAACATGACACGGGTCTGGGTTGTTTTTAAAGAACATGAGACAGGTCTCTGGGTTGTTTTTAATGAACATGAGACAGGTCTGTGTTGTTTTTAATGAAAGTGAGACAGTATAATTTTGGCCCCCATACCGCGCCATAAGACGGGTCTCTGCGTTGTTCTCTATTAGCAGAGGGCTTGATGTTGGAGCGCTACCATGGAGACCAGTGGCTGCAGGCAGAGCCGGGTTAAATAAATGGACTACACTAGGCAGGCTGCTTTTCATAGTAAAATGAAAACGTTATCTTAAGTTTTGATCTTGCTTTATGCTCATTCAGGCTGTTGTTGCCTCTGCTGAATCAGAAATTCTGTGTGAGTTTTCTGAGTGTGAACTTATTGTTTGTTATGCCATTTGAACATTAATAAAAATATTTGGAAAAAAATTAATAAAACCAGCAACACTTACCAAGGAAACCATTTAGCATGCTCCACTCCCGGATAATCTTCAGCCTTCCAGCATCACAGGCCTCAGTCACTGCAGAAACACGTCTTGACGGCATCATCACAATCTTGTGCTGAAATAATAAAACGTATACATAAGACAGCTGTTTCAGGTGTGAATTTACTTGTTTGTTTCTCATATTTCATTTCATTATAGTAGAAAGTTTAGCCCCATATTATACATTTAATTTATACTGTATGCATCTTGCATTTGATTTTCATATTCACTTTACTTATGCAGAAAAATCCCGATCGAATGAAGCGGAGATTGTGTGCAGCTGTGCGTACTCCATGTTTGATAGATCACAAACCCCAGGGGTCTCATTTATCAAACATGGCGTAGAATCCTTACTAAAACCGTACTTAAGCTCAGCAAAAAAAATGTACTTACGCCAAGTAGGTTTGTGATCTATCAAACATGGAGTACGCACAGCTGCACGCAATCTCCGCTTCATAAATCAGAGACTAACGAGAATGATTCTCAGCTGCATTTTAGTCACATCCTGCCCTCACCACGCCCACTTACTGCCATAAACAGTCAATGCAAAGTGCCTTGTGAATCTCATGCATATTCATAAGCCGGCTGTTGCAGCGCTCCGCCAATGACATGGCGACCGTAGATCAAGGCAGATCAAGGAAGCGCAATTTCACAGAAGCAGAAGTTGAGGTACCTGTGGGTGAGGTGGAGAAATGAAAGGAAGTGCTTTTGCAAAACAAATAAGAGAAAATCCACGGAGTGGCACAGCGTTGCTGAAGCCGTCAATGCTGAGTTCTTCAGAGAGATCTGTGGCAGATATAAAAAAAATGGTCCAATAGGGATTTGATCCCTAGACTCCTGGGTGAAAGTCACGTGTGCTAACCAGTCAGCCAAACAGAGATCTCCCCTGTACAAGTAGCCAGGACACATGACCAATCGGGTCACAGTGACAGGACACACACTGTCACAGACACATGATGTTCTGTCTCAATCTGTCCCCCTGCTGATATTCTGCATTCTGTGTTCTGGCTTCAGGCTGTGTGTGTGTGTGTGTGTGTGTGTGTGTGTGTGTGTGTGTGTGTGTGTGTGTGTGTGTGTGTGTGTGTGTGTGCGCGCGTGCGTGCGTGCATGCGTGTGTGTGTGTGTGTGTGTGCGTGTGGGGGTCTTGTTCTGTGTAAAAACCAAACGTAAAAACGAAGCGGTACAAGTGATAATGCTGCAGGATTTCCTAATTGTATCTTCTCAGCAGCAGCACTGCAGGTGCTCTCCATGTCCAACATGTGTGTAAGCCAGGTCCTTAGTCAACTTAAAGTTGCACACATTTTTCCACTAAGTTTTCTTTCATGAATCCCAAAGTTTGCGTGGAAAGTTGCTTACGCAGTTTTCTGACCCCGTTTTGTGCGTAAGCAAGCTTGATGAACGAGGCCCCAGGTCATTAAGCCAATCAGTAAAAAGTTTCCTATATAAGGAACCCAGCAGGTTGCATCGAGTCACTGACTAGTGTCAGAGTCTTTACAGTAATCCTCATACTAAGCATGCATGAAGCGACAGTGGAGAGGAAAACTCCCTTTTAACAGGAAGAAACCTCCAGAGAATCCTGGCTCGGTATAAGCAGCCATCCATGGGTCAGCCATGGGGCAGCAGTAGCTAAGCAGGTAGAGCAGGTTTCCCAGTAATCTGATGGCTGCAGGTTCAATCCTGACCAGAGAATTCTGCTGTTGTGACCTTGGGGAAGACACAACTCACCTTGCCTGCTAGCGGTGGTCGGAGGGACTGCTGGTGCCAGTGTTCGATAGGCCTCGCCTCTGCCAGTGCGCCCCAGGGCAGCTGTGGCTACATCGTAGCTCATCCCCACCAGCGTGTGAATGACTGATTGTGTTGTTAAGCGCCTTGGGGGGTTGTAGGAGGCACTATACACAACATTCTCATCTGAGGCCATGAGAATATCATGTGTAACTTTCACTAATGCGGTTTCAGTGCTGTGATACTCTAAAACCGGACTTCTCCAAATCAGCAGTTTCACAGATAAATTAGACTCAAATGAAATAAAAATTATTTTATTTTTGAATGATCGCATACACGACACAGTTACATGTTTGTAAGTTGAGCTTAAGTAACTTTGTTCCCTTAATAAATAAAACTCCATTTTGTATCCTCACAGGTTGCTTGTTTCCATTAGACTTTGCTGATGTGAACGTATTTACCCGGTAGACTACTGGGCCACTGCACCATTGGACCGAGGGCCAGTTTAATGTTACTGTTGTATTGTTGTGCTTGTTACATGATGAAATATGACAACAAATGTTTCAGTTGATTGTTTTGTTTCTAGGCGTTAAGAGGTTAAGTCCAACAAACAAACAAAAGCATGATAAATAAGGGGTAAACACTTTTACCCAGCCCTGCGTGTCATAAAGACCACCATCATGATTCGGTGTTGTGTGACTGACAGAGAGACGAGACGCTGAGCGCCGGCCGCAGTGCTTACACCAACTACTGTGGGATTCTGCAGCAGTTTGTCCAGGCTTACATCTCCAAGGAACAGGTGGAGGACCAACGGTTGTCTCGGTCCTGTTTAAGTGTCGGTTTTCTCTAACCATCCGTCTCATGTCTTCTCAGAGCTCCGCTCCATGGAAAGGCGCATTGTGCGGCGAGGCTCAGACTCTGCTTGAACTTTACGCTACACAGAATGATCTCTCTCCTTTTCTGCAAGACCTGGCGTAAGCAGTGCTTTCAGTTTGCCGAAGCAAAGGTACCTCTGTATCTCACAGAGCTGCAACAAGACTTCTCATAACCTTTCTAGATTTCTCAGTTTCTTTTTTATGACAAGCAGAAATGTGAAAGTTCTCAGAAAATGTACAAGTTTTTTCTCAAACTACAGAAACATCCTGTGTGTGTGGAAACTTCTGGTTTCTGCAGGTCAGAAGGTGTGAGACAGCTTCGGGGGGTGGGGGGGGTGGGGGGGGTGACTGACTGGAGTCAAAATGGAAAATCTAACTTTCCAAGTGTGACAAAATGTGAATGAAATGAGAGAAAAATGGGAACAAATCAAGACTGAAGACTCTACAATGGCATTTCTGCCTGAAGACAACATTCTCAACATGGTACTGAAGCTGCAATCACACTCAGGTCAGCTCGGTCTGTCACAGGTGTGGCAGTGTGAGCGTCCTGTCACAGTGTTCCGATTGATCATGCGCCCTGGCTACTTGGCCAAGGGGATGTCCCTTCGGCTGACTGGTTAGCGCGCGTGACTCTCACCCGGGAGTCTGGGGATCAAACCCGCCCCGGCCCTCGCTTCTCCACCGTGCCACACTGGTAGGGTAGTTGTGTGGATGTCCGTGCGGAACTGACCCTTTTTTTTCTGACCCGCTTCCCTCCGTTTTATGCTGAGCCCACCATACACACGCACCCAATTGGCTGGCTGATGTTCATGCCTATTTGCTAGTGGGAGCCTCTGATTGGCCAGTGGCGTGATGTAAGGTAACACCTTCTCTGACTGCAGCTTGGATCGGGCACTCTGGCCGTGGGACGCGAGGACTGACCATCCGCTGTGATCCCCCAGCAGCACAGCAGCTCAGTGAGAGTAGGAAGCTGTGTGCTTCGTGTCAGAGTCTCCGAAAGCAACACTGCTCACGTCTGCTTTTGTTTACTGTTGGGAAGATCATCATGGACTTCTCCATGCCTCATTAGCCCCGCCCACATGCTCAGAAACATCCACGTTCTTGAGAAAGCTGTGTAAATGAAACTGAGGCTGAACTCACTGACGTGTACATGATCTATTATTCTCTTCTTAAGGAGCCCAGACGTTCCTCCTCCAGTACCTCCGTGGTACCACGAGGTCTTCCCAGTCTAGACTGGAGATGTAACTCTTGAGTGAGGCCCAGGGTTTCCTCCTCAGCTGCTCCTCTGCACGTGGAGGAGCAGCAGCTCTACTTTGAGTCAGTCCCAAGCTCCTCACCCTGTCTCTGAGACTGAGGCCGGCCACTTGATGGAGGAAACTCTTTTGGTTGCGTGTATTTGCAATCTTGTTCTTTTGGTCATGCGTAGATTGTAACCACCAGTGGGGTTTGGGTGTGCTGATCGCCAAAACAGACCAGTTTAGAGCACCCTTTGCCCCAATCTGCCATCGACCTCTCACTCCCCTGGTTCTCTTGTTTGTGAACAAGACGCCAAGACACTTAAACTCTTCCACTTGAGTTTGGAACGCCCCTCTCACGCAGACTTGGCAATCCATCCGTTTCCTTTTGAGAGCCACAGCCTTGGATTGGGAGATTCTGATCCTCATGCCAGCCGTGTCATACTTAGCTACAAACCTCCCCAGCAAGAGCTGAAGGTCACTGTGTGATGGAGCTAGGTGGACCACATCATTGTTAAAAAGAAGAGACAAGATCCTCCTGTCATCACAAACCTCCCACCCCCACTCACGGCTGCACCTAGACTTTCTGTCCATAAAGTTCCTGAACAACCAGGAGCAGGTCTGGCTTACTGCAGGTCTCAAAAAGTGCCACGAGAAAGCAACCGAGTATGATTCCAACTGATATCTTTTCACAATTTTGTGTCTCCAACTATTCACAAGCAACCACGGCTCAGTCAGGTATCCTGGCCTGTCTGAGAGGATTCTCGGGTTTGGTACCCTAATGAAGATCCCAGTTTAGATGCATCAGTGGGGATTTTAGTGCAGCTCTAGTAAAGCCTCACACACACTTCCTGTGTCAGTGTTGGGATGTTGCACCAAAATGTGACTAATGTGGTGAATAACAGCTAGTATTATGGGAGCTGTGCTGTTCTGCACCATACCGCACAACCCTGCTCTTAAATGAAGAACGTGTGTGTGATTGTGTTCACCTGCCAGGAAGTGGGTGGCCTACAGTAAACTGTACCAGAGTTTAGAGGTGGACTCGTCTGTGCTGCTCCAGCAGCTCACCAGTATCGAGTACCACTGGCATCAGCAGGAGCTGCCCTACCAGCAGGTAAAGTCACTGTCAGAGCTGGGAACCAATCCACAGGTGAGCTCATGTTTTCTGATCAGAATGGTCCGAATGTGTAAGCTCCGTCTATAAAAGAGCTCACCCTCTTCCATCACCAGTAAAGATCAAGATGTAAGGCCACAAAACCTCGTTCCACCATTTTCATAAGCTGCTCGTGTTATTGTGGTACTTTGGGAGTTTTTGCTTGCTGGGTTTGATCACGATGGTTAACCAAAACTTTCAGAAGAACCTAGAAGTAGTGTTGAGAAAGTGGCATTGTATTTCCAGAAACAGGAACTTGGGGATTCTCTCCACGGGTTTCTGCAGTACGGGCTGTGTTTGGTGGCCAAATACCGGGACATCTTCCCTCCGACTCCTACTGCTACACCAAAATTACACACGCTGCTCAGGTATTTGCTGTTTTGCAAGTCTTTTTAGCAGCGCTCTTGTCAGTAAGGCCAGATGAAACACGTGAATGTGCTTCTTTGTTAGGATTTTGGTCCAAATCTGTAAGACTCAGGCCTTTCAGAAGCTGAACCCAGCTCACTTTGAGCTTCACGATGAGATCAACGATGCCATACAGGTCAGACATCACCTCCGGAGCGCTCTGACAGACTTTTATCTACTGTAAATTTTCACAATGTGCTTTTGTATCAGACAGGGACTGAGGAGTGGTTTACCATCAAAAAGGGTTTGCATCAGCCCATGACTAAGGTAAAGCCAGTCACATCACAGAAGACTTAATCCTTGGAGTTCTGGCTTCCACTTGTTTTTGGATTTATGTTACTGTGCTCTCGTGTCTTTGTCCTGCTGGCATAAAGGACCTGAAAGAGATCGGCAGCGCCCTCTTCAAGTTGATCACAGAGGTGAAGGAAGACATCAAACACAACAAGGATGTGTGGAACAGAGTGTTTGTCAGGTAACATGAACAATCATGTGCATCTTTGTCTATTGTGTGTGTGTGCGAGTGTAGGGATTAGTCATAACAAACCTCTTAAACTAGTCTAACAGAGGTGCAACCACATTTCAAGGCTGCGTTAATAATTCTGAGCTAATGTCAAAGGTCACTGGTCCCAGCACAGTGTTGACTTCAGTGAATTGGAAGAGAAATGATGTAAAACTAATAGGGAACAGTTAACGTAGATCTGGTGAACTTGTCATGGCATCATGACTCTTTGATGTTGCGTAGAGTACCAGGGAAACATCTGCAGGTGCACCATCAGGATGATGGTTGCTTTTGGTCAGTAAAGGGAGGGAAATGTGAGTTTCTTACAGCCATTATGGGACTGTAGTGGCCAGTGTTCTCCACCATGTTGGAAAGGAAACTCTGACTGTTGAATGTCAGATTCAGGAGGAGATGCTTGGGCTGTGGAAGAGTAGACCATCTTCTTGCTAGCACAGGTGCTGAAGGAGTCGTGGAAGTTTGCTTCTCCATTCCCATGTTGACCCTTAAGAAGACTGATCCCCATTGGTGCTGAACTCTTCCACAAAGAACAGAATACTTTAAGGCGGTAGTGAAACGTCCAAACCTGGTAACAGCAAACCCTTAGACCTCTGTGTATAATAACGAAGAACAAAAGAAAATGAAATTGTCCGACAGAATACTGTCAGATGAGGAGAATGGTTGGGCTGGTTGCAAAAGGCTTTTACCGTATGGCAAGCGAGTGAATTTTCCGTAGGGGTGGAATATCCCTTTAATAGTAAGGACAGAAACCCCCAACACCCGGTCGGAGCTTTGAGTAGAGCTGCTGCTCCTCCTCAGTGAAAGGAGTCAGCTGAGGTGGCGATCCTTCAGCCGGGGGGGACCAGAGACTGTACATGTCCCGTCAGCTGTCCTACCTTGGATAAGTGTCGAAAAATCAATGGATGGAAAATTAAATCAACTGAAACAGGTTGAACAGGATTTTTAATACTGAATGTCTCCTCATGATTGCAGTGCCGTGCAGGTGGATGTGTTTACTGCTGTCTATCAGAAGTTTGACTGCCTGGTAAGGATAGATGGGATCAGTTTGAGCCCTGTTAATCTCGTCCTCACAGCTCCTCACCAGTTTTTACTCTCTCTTGTTATCCTTAGCTTACAAATGAAGTGAAGCAAACCTTATCATTAATGGACGGCCAAATGGAGCAGAACCTTGCCAAAAGTTTATTTCCTATTTATCTGAGCTTGCAGACCATCCACAAAGACAAGGCTTTTCTGCAGAGGAGGTCCGAAATCTTGATAATTATTCAACTCAGACTATTTGTTGCACATCATTTAGATTCAAGCTGAATCTCTCAACAAAAAAACACACACAAAGGCCATCATTAATGCCACAGCTGTAACTGTTTCAGGGGGTTTCTTCAGCTGTCGAGCTTTCACGAGGGCTTCAGAGAGGCTCTTCCATACTGGCTGAACCAGGCTTTCAGCACCACTCAGGACAGGGTGGAAAGGGCGGTGCAGGTGGACCAGGTAACACATCCTGATATACATATCATGTACTGTGTGTCATCATCATCACATGGTAAAATCCCAATTGTCCACCCAGCTCCAGCCATTGCAAATTGGTGCCGTTCCTATCAAGCACAGCTCCTCAGCAGTGGACTCGGTCGCCTGCATCCAGCCCATCTATCAGCTGTGGGACCAGCTGTCCTGGCCCGATCCCGAGGAAGCCTTCATGCTCATGGTCAAGACTACTGAGGTGTGAAACTCCTCACATAATGAACTCTAGGTTACATCGGAACGCTGACTGTCATTGGTAAATGTGTGTTTTAGGATGTGTGTAAGATTGTGGTGAACTACTCCCACCTCCTGAAGCAGAGGGTCAGGGTGCTGTCTGAGAACTCCGACCATGGCAGCGCCATCAACATGGTAAACGCACCCCTATAGAAATGCAACACACGCTGCTTCGCATGACCGCGTCTCAAGCCTCTCCTCCTCTCTGCAGCTCTGTGTGGTTGTGAACGACCTGGAGCACATGCGCTCAGTGCTGGAAAAGCTTCCTGTTCAGCTGAAATGGGAGGGGCTTCGAGAACGCACTCAGAATGTCATAGGACAGAGCCAGTTTGAAAACACTCTGCATTCACAAAAACATCAAGCCCTGAGCACCCTCAGTCGAGAGATCAAATCAGCATTAGCCACCCTGGGGAGGAAGGTAGTCGTCTCTTTTTATTTAAACGGTCGATTTGATGTGTCGGTGTCGGTGGGTTGTGGTGCACTTGCAGTATAATCAGTCAGTATCTTACCTGCAGTAGACAGCAGTCAGGGTGATCTCCACATATATGGCTTTTTACTCTTCCCAGCTGGTATTATTGGATCCCGTTTGTCTTTAGCAAATATTAACAACAACTGTTGTTTAGAGCATTTATGCAAAGCGCACAATTTGCATCATTTTATGCTGCCATGTTGGTCTCAGCTAGCCTAGAAATGTAGACCAACCGCAGCACTGACACAAGATGTTGCTTTGCAAGTTGGTCTAGTCTCCATTGTAGCCTCAGCAGGTCTACCACTGGCCTGAACAAAAGGCTCAGGAATAGCCCGGAAAGTTTGCATTTGGGTTTTCTTAGATGGCAAAAAGATAGTGTTGAAAAGATCCTGCTGTAAGAAGTGGCTAGCCCGAAGCATCGCTCCCCAGTCCACCAGCTGAGATCGCTGATTGCCACCTAGCATGAGTAAAATACTGAATGTATGACTTTGACTTTAGTTATACACCGATATTGAGATTCACGTCAGAAGCATGTCAACCAGACGGAGAATCCCCTCCAAGTCCACAGAGGATGTGAGTTACCCGTTTCATCAGCATTCAGCTACACACGCCAGCTGTTTCGCCTCATGTCCAGCTTCCTGTCTGTTGTCAGGCTGCAGCCCCGCTGATGCGCTACCTTGAACAAGAGCTGGAATACATGAATGAAAACCTGGTCCAAGAGAACTTCAACAGGTTGAGACGACTTCGTATGAGATGCCTTTCATTTTAGGTGTGATAGTTTGTGTCTAGTCTAGTGCTTTTACTGTCTTCCTGCTGTGTGCAGCCTCCTGACTCCTTTATGGGAGAACTCGGTGAAGATCCTTCATCAGATGTTTAATCAGCATTCACAACAAGAAGGGCTCATGGTGTTCAGCCAGAGACTGCAGTACACCCTGCAGGTTAGTCCACAGCCACGTGCTGAACCAAAAGTTTTTATTGACACAACTTTTCTGAGCTTAGCTGCTCTCGCGTTGCTGCCGGCTGCCCATTAGTGCATTTGCCACGACGTTGTCCGATCCCCTTTTGTGCCGGATTTCCAGGGAGAACTCCTTGAGTAACAAGGCCCATCTCATTAACCGCTGATTGTGGTTGCACGTCCGGTCGAGAAAGGTCAAAGGGTTGTGACCTGAAAGAACAAGAGTAGTGAATCCACCGTTTCCAATGTACACATGAACATGTTGCACGGACCATATAAGAGCTAAGGTTTCCTTTCAATGGTGGAATAGTGGTTGAACTTCCGGGAGAAGTAACAAACAGGGTGATCAAGCCCATCAGTATCTTCCTGGATCAAGACTGTCCCAGCCCCGACACTACTGGCGTCAACCTCCAGTTTGAATGGCCAGGAAAGGTCGGAAGCTGCAAGGACGGGAGCACAACAAAGCAGTTTCTGAAGAGAGACAAAAGCTTGTTGACAGCCATGAAAAGGGGATCCGAGTACGTAACATATCCGTAAGGGGTTTTGCTTCTGTTGAGAAATTATGACAAAAACATCTGTAATATCCAGCCATGCCCAAAAATTATCTGAGCTCCCGGCAAGTTTTTGGTGGAGGAAATGAAACCTTGGCTTGGATCTTGTCTGATAGGGCCTTCACCTGCTTCTTTACCTAGATAACGGACAGTGGCTTTCACAAACTCACGTTTATCAAGGTTCAAGTGGAGGTTAGCTGACTTCAGTCTTTCCCTAGGCCACAATGCTCGGCTACGATCGCAGTGGTCTGAGGCTCTGCTTGTAAATTAACAGTCCTAGTCCATATCTCCACAGGCGACCAGCTTGACTACAGACTCGCACCGAAACCAGTCCGCCATGTGGGTGGGCCACCCCGGTCCCTGGAGTCCCTTGTTAGCTTTTTGGGTTAGCTAAGTTAGATAGCTCAGTAAGCTAGCTAGTAGCTACATTGGTTCATTTGTTCCAACCGTAACAGCCCCATCCTCAGCTACACCTCTTTTTCCATTTTTGGATTGTCTGGGCGTGACGAGACGTGTGACATGGTCAAAATGGCGGTGGTGGGAGCCTCCCATTCGGAAACAAAAACTTATAATTTGAGCCTATGGACATTAATTGTCCAGTATACATGTCGATTCTTCGAACTGGGAGACAGCACAGCATCCTATCACCAGGACGCTGCGCCATCTTCTCATGCTGTCTGCCTGTTTTTTCCAGTCAATGAACCACTCTGCCATCTACGGTCATTTCTTATGACCCTTTGACTACATTTCATGGCTCATGAACACACATATGTCTAAATAAACAATTTTAGATTATTAATAATTAAATGTAGGTGTAATGGATTAGAATTACATTTAATTAAGGACCATAAGACATTAAAGATTCATAGTATGAATCCCATCTTACGGACCCTGGGTTATTTAAATCAGAAGATTGGATCTTGTTATTACATCAACTGAGAGACAAGAGAAGAGAGAGTCTTTCAAACATTTGAGTAAATTTATTACTTAATGATTTTTAAACAGTTTAACTAGACTAACTCTCTAATGATGAATGTTATGATGGAATGAAGTGTGAGGTGAATGATATTAAATTCAGAACCCTCGCATCTGGAGTAGCAAAGTTGAGTGGGAGATGATGTTTTGCTCCTAACTGATCAGAGTTTGAGACCCGTGGTCATAAACACATGAGACGCCATTGTGTCGCAGACACATACCCTCAGCAAGACCTCCGTACAGATCCGGATGCCAGGTCCACGACCCTCCTCCGGTACTGGAGCCAATGGTACAACGTCACAGCACGACAAACCAGTCTTTGGATAGTCTCCAGGTAAAAAGCGACAGGTGTTTCACAGCGTCAAAAAGAGACCCTCCTTGGGTCAGCGAGTTCAGCTTTTATTCTGAAGGAACCATTGTTTGTTGGTAACAACGACAGATTTTTCCCAGCTTGAATGGTTCTCAGCTTAAAAAGAGAAGTATAGATGGCCTGTCCCTACTTCACTTAACATGTGGTGAACTTCATGGGATCTTGAGAACAGAACTTAAAATGGCGTTGGAACTGTTTTATTAATCTGGATGTTTTTGATTCTGAACGAATCAAAGCTGACAGATTAAACAAACACCACAGAGACTCTGCCACGCTTCAGACTTGAAGGTTCTGATTGGATCAGCAACAGCAATGTGTCATGTATACAATCGGAAAACCACAACAGTCAAATGTTAAATGTAATCTTTAACTAAACATTGTAGTGACAGGACTGTGACGTGGCAGTTATGGGTAGCAGTGAACAATGTAAGTTAATGTAGAACAACTATTAAAACTGTCTAAAACCATTAGACTATCTTACCTGTTTAATACATGTGACTAGCACACAATGATTATTAAAATATGCAGCATCTCCACTCTCCGCGCCCCCAAATGATGGAGATTCTCTTCTTCACTTTAAGGCTGAGCTTGGCCTTAAAACAGGAAGCTTCTCAGCTGCTTGGATCTGGGATTATCTCATAATCCAAATGTCACGACCCTAGCTCAGGCTTGTACACAGATGGACCTGAAACGGAGATCTTTTTTTTACCACCATGATAATGAAGCAAAGTCTACATCCATCAGTCCATCCCTCTGTAACGTTATGAACTTCATAATTTTCAGCTCCACACAGCTGCCCCTGTACACAGTAACACCCGTGTAGAAAACGCCAAGGTCGGGTGTTCCTCAGACTGTTTACATTCCAGGAGAAGAGCCAGAAGGAGAAGAAGAACTCTTTTCAATAATCAAAGTACTTAATTTGTGATTAAAGCTATTCGAAACAGATGTTGATCAATAATAATCAAGTGAATGATCTGTGGAATAAAGATGTCATGATTTATGTGTTTAATGAAAACAGGACTACTGCACAGACTGACCCTCATCTCCATAGAAACGCATGACACATTTTTTTAACCAATCAGAGCTTTCGGCTGCCGCAAGAGAATCTGGCTTGTTGACTTAAAGTGTCCAATCTGCTTTACTAAAACTTATCAACAATTCAGAGATATAAAACAAGGCAACGCCATTTTAAGCTCAGTTCCATTTTGACTTCAGTTCTATTCACCGTCATCCCAAAGAGAAGCACAGCCTGGCCAGATGTGTTTTCTTCTTTAAACTAAGAACTGTGAAGTTGGAGATTTTCGTCGTTTAACAACCAGACGACATCCTTTCAAAATAAGAGCACCTGCTGACACTGCCGATTGTTACCTGGGTCGACCCTTCAGACGGGCTTTGAAACGCTGCGATAGCTGTTTCGACCAGCTCCAGCGCACATCCGAGGTCTCCAGACCTGGCATTTCCTGATCTACCTGGGAGACCCCCACTGGGTACGTACACGGCAAAATAGCAGCTCATGTCATCACTTTATAAGCCTCGTGATATCTAGTCATAACAATCAAAGACTACCAGATTCAATGACGTCAGCCTAAGGAGTCTGAACCAACCACACACACACACACACACACACACATCGAACATCACATTCATTTCCAAACAACACAGAGTTAGTCCTGATAGATTGTAGAATTTATAATAAAATTCTTAAACGATCCCAACTCTCTCTTTTCTTGTCTCAAGGTCAATACAGAGTGTTAAATGAACTCCCTGATGTTAAAAACAACCTATTCTTCTGATTTATAAAAACTAGATCTACTTACAGTATATTAAAATACAACTCTAGATCGTTACATCACTCTATTTTTCTACACCTCCTTCCTCCAATCATCACTTCTGACTGGGCACCATTCACTCACTCCTAACCTGGGGAGCATGTTTATAGTTGAGAACCATGTCCTAAACTCTGCGGTGCTGACTCTAGTCCTGGACGCGTCACCAACCACCCTGAAGGCCTGACGTTCCTAACAGAACTACATCTACAAAATGCTCATGAGATGCTCTCATCTTCACAGCTAAGTCTCAACATCCTGTTCACAAACACAAACCCGTTGTTTTGGCAGTGGTGCCATTCTTATGATGAAGTGTTCAGAAAAGACCTGTTGGCATGTTGTTGGTCCATCTGCATTAAAAGTAAACATGAATGCACATTAATGAACAAACAACAGTGTCATGCTTTTATTCAAGAAAAGGAGGAAACAGTTGGGTTGTTGGCTCAGCCGAACCTCAAATACATGGCTTCACTCAGTGTGTGTGTGTGTGTGTGTGTGTGTGTGTGTTAATTCCAGTGCCTTGAGCAGTGCTTTCATGCTGAGGGGAATGGACTCTCTCTGCAAAAGCTCCACTCGGATGAGTACCAGGTGAGTGACCAACAGCTGAGCTTCAGCTGGGCCCCCGAGACCCTGATGTCTCACATCCTGGTGTTTTGCCATTCTATATGATCAACATCAGCCCAAAACAACGGGGAAAAAAACACAGTCACGTTTACATTCGAACTTGAAAATCAATTTACAGAAATGGGGAGAAAAAGGAAACAGAAAAAGAAGGATAAGAACCCTAACTCCATCCTGTAAACCAGTGGAAACCCACCCCTTTTCATCAGTTGGGTCAGTTCATCTGCAGAGGAGACCCGACAGTTCTCTGTAGGTTACCTCGAACCTGGCTGATAAGAAATACGCAACATTAGTTTATCACACAATTCATGCAGCACACATGTTGTTTATTTTGGGGGCTAACCAAGATATGCAACTCCAGAACCTTTTAATTCATTTACACTCACAGAAACAATCAAAACACATATTTAGACTAAATAAGGTCCAAACTGTAACACAATAAACAGACAGTGAGGACTCTCCGCTGCACAGGACCCAACACGCAGCATCCACGTCACAGAAGACCAGCCTATACTGACCCGGTACCACCGGCAGTGGCGGTTCTTCATCGAATTACTCCCCGGGCGAGGCCCCCTTTGAGCGCCCCCCCCCCCCCCCCCAACCGCCCCCCACCACCACCACCACCACCACCACACCACCCCACCTGCATGAACACACGCATGTTTTCTACAAACAGGCATGTTTTATTAGAAGGACTATTGAACATTCATTTTTCTAAGTTGCACATATTTACATTAATTACTATGAAGTTGTCAGAATGTAAAGCACTATACATTATATACTGTATCAAAATATATAGAATCAAATATACAAAAACAAACAATAACTAAATATTAAGAATATATGAACATAATAGATAGTAAATATTCTAAATAGCAAAAATATTTCACACATAACAAACTAAAGATAATCACTACAGCATTGCACTTAGAACAGAAAACACAAACTAAAATTAAAACCTAACCTTGATGCAACGTCATCAATAATGTGAATAATATGAAATCTGCTCCCCTACTGAGTGATTGATACTAATCAGAGCCAGGTTAGTGAGCCGCCCCTGAAACATAGTTGACCTCAGGTATGACTTGATCAAGTTTTGAAAAGCTCCTCTCAGCTTGAGCCACAGTGACTGGCAGAGCAGTCCAAAAGTTGGGGTAGATCTCCAATAGATCTCATGATCCATAATATTTTAGAATTGCCTCTGAAATTGTAATTTAAACTGACATAAAAAAAACTGTAGACTACCAAAAATGCCAACTTTTACAGAACAAATCATGTAAAAAATAACCAGTGCAGCCATCTGCAATAAACAAACAGGATAGTTAGTGGTGACTGGGGAGTTTTCTTCTGCTTGTAGAGTTGTTTTATTTATTATTATGTGAACATGTTCAACATGTGTTTGTTGTTGTTCAGGCAGGCCACAGGCTGCAGCGAGCATTTAACAAATCCTAGTTTGAATCAGTAAAAACCGATTCAAGGACTTTTTTCAAACCATTTGAATATTGGTTTAAATATTTCAGCCCTATTAGCTCTGTTAGCAATTAGTTGACCACATTTAACCGTTAAAATCCCAGTTAACTGGTTCAAAAAATTGAAAACATGCATCATGAGAGCTACATACCTTTATCTTTCTGCTCTGTTTTCTTTTTTTCCCCCTGAATGGGGCACCTGGTGGTTTTAGCCTTTTTATGTTCATCTCTTCTGTTTGGCTCCTGACTCAATAAGTTTCCTTTAGTCAGGACTAAACAATTTGACCTTGATGGGGGGGTGACCACAAAATCGTTTTGTTTTTCCTTTTTTTATTCGGCCATTTCACACAATTCAGAGAAACCTGAAAGAATGATAGGCCTGTGTTTATGATATTATGAATGAAATATGGAAGAACGTTAAGATGTGATTGGCTTTAGCCATGTTAATACAGTTGATTCAGCCCCTGCACGCTCATTTCATTTGGGAAAGACGCAGAGGTGAATTCCCCCGCCGCACCCCTCCCCTTCCTGTTCTTCATACACACACGGAGCACGTGAACGTTCTCAGTCAGCAGGAGCGCCTGCAACTGCAGGGGGCGCCAACTTGCTGTTTCCAATCCAGACACTGTCATATGACAGATAATAGAAAACCTCGTGCGGCGCAGATTTCCTTTTTTTTTTTTACTCCGCGCTTGTGCGCCCCTTTTGTGTCATGAAAAAATGCCGCCCCGGGCAACTGCCCTGTCTGCCCGTGCCTAAAACCGCTACTGACCACCGGTACCACAGATGAGCAGCCTGTAGCAGAAACAAACAAACAAACAAACAAACGCAGAAAGGAAAGACCCAACTGGTGGTGGGGTTGTCACAAAGTGGAGATCTAATGAGTTCTGTCTTTGTGCTTCAAGTGAAATGTCTCCAGGCCCGTGTGTGCGTGTGTGTGTGTGTGTGTGTGTGTGTGTGTGTGTGTGTGTGTGTGTGTGTGTGTGTGTGTGTGTGTGTTTCTGTAAACATCTTGGGTTTCTGACCTGCTGCTCTTTCTCCAGACTCTAAAGGCCCTCCTCACTCACCACTCCATGACCAGCCAACAGCTTATAGAGAAGTTCTTTAGGAGAAAAATAACGGAGCAGGTGAGTTTCACAGAAGCACCGGACGTGTTTGGGATCAGGATTATTCTGACTAGTTTTCCTGTCTCTGTTGTTTCCACCACAGAAGAATTACAGTGGGGAGAAATATGGTGCCGTGACTTTTCTCGCAACCTACAGGATATCTGACCAAAGACTCAGAGTTGATGTGCTGAATGCACTCAAACTCTTACCAATGGACAGCAATGGTAGACATCTAGATGTGGGCTCTGTGAACCCGACTTCCTGTGTAAGCTAACGTTTTGGTGCTTGTCAGGTTTCAGTGACCCCTTTGTGCACCTCTGCCTGGAGCCTCACCACATCTTTCCTGAGGTTGAGCCTCGCTGCACTCAGATCAAAAGATGTGACCTCAATCCTCTTTTTGATGAGACTTTTGAATTGTAAGTTCCTGATTCTTAGTTTCCACCTACTTATTTGTATTAATACTCTCTGTGCAGGCTGTTCCATTTTTCCTGTTAAACTCAACAGTTCACGCTTCTCACCGTGCTGTTCTTTAAATGATCCACACCTTTAAGGCTCTGCTGTGTTAGCTGACTAAAGGTTTTCTACATCACAGCCTGGTTTCCCTGGACCAGTGCCTCGCTCCAGGAGCTTGCCTGGTGATCACAGTTCTGGACCATGACACCTTGATGACGGATGACTTTGAGGGTGAAGCCTTCCTGGCTCTTGAAGATGTTTCAGGGATTTCTACCAAAGAAGAGGAAGGACAAAGCTTGCAGTCAGATACCTCCTCTGGACAGAAACGCCTGCCTCTGATGCATCCTAAACCTAACGGTGGGTTTGGGAAGACTCGGGATAGTCCTGGGAGTTGTTTTTTTCCAGGCTGGGATGATTACGTAAAATTCTAAAGATTTGTAAAAACACAAACTGGGTTCATAATTTTGAATTTATTGTGAATTTTCTTTCTTCTGTATAGAATAGAAGTTAAACATAAGGGTTCAAATATAAACACACTAATCCCACAAAATAATAAGTGCAATATCGCGTGGACATCAGGGGCAGTCCCACTGGACTGGCAGACCGGGGTGGTGGTCTCCTTATTTAAAAAGGGGGACCGCAGGGTGTGTTCCAACTACAGGGGGATCACGCTCCTGAGCCTTCCTGGTAAGGTCTATTCAGGGGTTCTGGAGAGGAGGGTCCATCAGATTGTCGAACCTCAGATTTAGGAGGAGCAATGTGGTTTTCGTCCTGTCCTTGGAATTTACCCAACCAGTCTAAATGTGTTTTGTGGATTTGGAGAAGGCGTTTGACCGCGTCCCTCGGGGGGCCCTGTGGGGGGTACTTCGGGAGTATGGGGTACCAGGCCCTCTGATACGGGCTGTTAGGTCCCTGTATGACCGGTGTCAGAGCTTGGTCCGCATTGCCGGCAGTAAGTCGGGCTCGTTCCCAGTGAGAGTTGGACTCCACCAAGGCTGCCCCTTGTCACCGATTCTGTTCATGACCTTTATGGACAGGATTTCTAGGTGCAGCCAAGGTGTGGAGGGCATCCGTTTTGGTGGCCTGAGGATCAGGTCTCTGCTTATTGCAGATGATGTGGTCCTGTTGGCTTCATCAGAACGTGATCTTCAGCTTTCACTGGAGCGGTTCACAGCCAAATGTGAAGCAGCTGGGATGAGAATCAGCTCCTCTAAATCTGAGACCATGGTCTTGATTCGGAAAAGGGTAGAATGTCTTCTCCAGGTCAGGGATGAGGTCCTGCCCCAAGTGGAGGAGTTTAAGTATCTCGGGGTCTTGTTCACGAGTGAGGGAAAACTGGAGCATGAGATCGATAGGTGGATTGGTGCTGCATCTGTGGTGATGCGGGCGTTGTACCGGTCTGTCGTGGTGAAGAGAGAGCTGAGTCAGAAGGCGAAGCTCTCGGTTTACCGGTCGATCTACATTCCTACCCTCACCTATGGTCATGAGCTTTGGGTAGTTACCGAAAGAACGGGATCACGGAAGCAAGCGGCCGAAATGAGTTTTCTCCGAAGAGTGGCTGGGCTCTCCCTTAGAGATAAGGTGAGAAGCTCGGTCATCTGGGAGGGTCTCATAGTAGACCCGCTGCTCCTCCACGTCGAGAGGAGCCAGTTGAGGTGGCTCGGGTATCTGGTTAGGATACCTCCTAGACACCTCCCTGGTGAGGTTTTCCGGGCACTTCCAACCGGGAGGAGACCTAAAGGTAGACCCAGGACACGGTGGAGGGACTATGTCTCTCACCTGTCCAGGGAACGCCTTGGGATTCCCCCGGAGGAGCTGGCCCAAGTGGCTGGGGAGAGGGAAGTCTGGGCCTCTCGACTTAGGCTGCTGCCCCCGCGACCCGACTCCGGATAAGCGGATGAAAATGGATGATGATAACTCTTTGAATGAACATGAAAAAAATCATGGAAAGGACTGCCACGTGATCAAGTTGCTTCAGTTCAGCTTCATACATTTCTGTTATCCTAACTTGTGTTGAGCCAAAGTAATTCATCAAAGTTGAGTCAACTTATTTACTACATTTGGATCCTGTTTAGTGATATAGGGTCAAACTATCATGTGAAACTGCTAAAACAAGTCATGTCAACTCAACGTGATTGTTATGAACTAAAGTAACTTGATTTTATTCAAAATAACTGTTTTATGTTTACAGTACGAAGGTTTGGGTGGACGATCTGAGCTTGGGACGCATGTGCTCCTGTAGAACATCGTTAGTGTGTTCATTCAAACAGCATTACTAAGTAATGGAGTTGGTCAAACTCACTATGATTTCTATGGGCGTCATTGTACTTGGAGACACTGCTGAGTGCTTATTGTGACAGGGTGAGCATCCTGTCACTGTATCCCGATTGATCATGTGCTCTGGCTACTTAGCCACGGGGATGTCCTTTTGGCTGACTGGTTGGCGTGCGTGACTCTCACCCAGGAGTCTGGGGATCAAATCCCGGTCCCTTGTTTCTCCACCTTGTCACATTATGAACCCCTCTGTACCACTATCCTTTTCAGTCATGGTTTTTGTTTTTGCTCACTGCCAGCTTAAGAACTACACACAGTTCTTTTGTACACGTGTGGCGGAATGGGTTGGGACTAAGCAGACTATTAAAAAGTTAAGATCCTGCCAACAACGCCAAATGTGGCGGAGCTCGTGGTAGGGTACCTTCTTTCTGAAGCTTGTCCCTTTAACCTTGATTATTTACCACCCAAACTGGGAGAACACACAACGCCACCTTGGGAATTTCAAATTGGACACCTCTAGGCACACGTAGGTTCATGCTCCAAAGAGGCGGCAGAAACGAGGTTACAAAAAGTTCTAATTGATTAAACACCATGTTTAATAAAAGACAGTTTAAAAAGTCATTTAAAAGTAGTAATTTAAAAAAGGGGGAATTTAAACAAAGAAAAATAGTGTCACAAGGCTGGAGCTTACCAAGGTGTAGTGGGACCACTGGAGGTTTTAGTAAAATAAGAAAAACTAAATACAAAAATCACCCAAAGCACTAGTGAGCAGTCACGCAGATGTGAAAAGAACCAATACCAGCTCGCACACAGCAAACGCCACCAGAGAACCACCGTCACCACCCTTGGCTCCGGCCTGGACAAAACAAACAGGGGTTAGAAACAAGTAAATGAACACTGTTAAAATATAAAATAGTGCTCCGGAGTCCTCCTGCGCCAGGGGAGAGGGGATCTCTCTATCCACTCCAACCGGCACGCTGGGTGGAAAACGTCTGGCGAAGGAGCACTACTAGTAATTTTCCAATCCTCGGCTGCGCTCCAAGTGAGCGGCAGCCCAATCGCTCCAGGTAGGTCGGTCAGCTCCGTTGAACCGCTCCTCGGTTGTTTAAGGATCACAGCAGTGACTCAAAACAATGTCCCACAAGCACCACAACACCTCGGGTCCTAAAAGGTAATAAACCTTGTTAACCCCAGAAAAGAATAGTCATGACTGAGCGTGCAGCGAGGGGGGCGTGCCGCACATACATACCACACCAACGGTAGGTCACACTAGAAGGTAGGCACGCTTCCCGTCCAACAGCACGCAGGTAAAGTTACAGCTCTCTTATGGAGCTTCCAAACGTTGCCTCTCTCTGCATACAAGCCTGTATTCGTTGTCACTAATCTGCTTTTAACAGCTGATCAAAGTACTCGCCGCGATCCAACACACGTCCAGCTTACGCTGCTGCTGTCCAAAGTGCAGCTACTTCCGTGAGCAAAGAAAGAAACACTGACTGGGTCTGCTTTTTATGCCCACAGCTCTCCTACTGACAGGGCCAGGTGTTCTAATCATCAGGAGCAGGCTGCCTCATCCTGCTACACATGTATATTTCATTTCACTTATATTACTTTAAATGTGAATTGAACTCAAGCTGTAACAGATGGATTCATTTAAATTTTCAACATTCAGAAAGAGCATGGCATGCTGGGAAATCTGTTCCATCCAACCAGTAATCAGTGAGCTGAATCGTGAACACAATCTTTTTAAGTTACTCCAACAAGAAGGAATCAAGTAAAACTACATTGTACCCTTTTAAGTTAACATTACACAAGTTAATCGTCTTCATTTTACAAACTTAATCAACTTATGAAGAAACTACAAGTCAGGAATACGTAATTTGAACAAACAAAGGATTTCCAGTTTTTCAGTACAGCTGCACCTGATCAGACACGCTTTTGTTTCCATCAGTCTTCTGTTATAACTGTGGCTGATATTTTACTCCTCTTGGCAGAATTACTTGAGTAGTTACATGGCTGTTAACTGTATGTCCGTCATGTGAAGTCCAGCTCAGAATCTAAATGTTAGTCTGCTTTATCCAATCAAAAACCAGCTCTGATGCGTTTGGGGTCATTGTCCCGTTTCATTCTTCTTGCTTTATGCGAAGATAGATGCCTTTTTCTATTCCTCCTCCTAACCCTGCCTGTCTTTGCCTGCCCACGTCCTGACAGTCCATCTGGAGCATCTTTGCATTTTCAACCATGGACCTGGTCAGCTGGTTTCTAAATGCAATCGATCAACTTTTCTCTACCTGAAGAACAGCTGAGGGAGAGCCCTCCTGAGCTAACAGAACGCACTCGGCTGGATATGTGATGGATACCTGGGGCCAGTAGATCATGTCACTGCTGTGCGTGGAGGATGTAGAAAATGTTTATGTAATTGGACTCGTGATAATTGGGTTTCTGCTATTTGGAATGGGTGGTACAGCAAATTTCAAAAGCTTTTGGGAGAAATTGGCAAGCTACCTGTGCTCAACAAAGGGATGTGTGGTTCTTTAAAAGGCACTAAGTAACATTTTCATATTTTTAAAACATTTTCTTCAGCCAGTATGCGCTAAAACGATCTTTACAGGGTAAATTAAGTATCTTACCCCCCTCCGTCCCTTGTAAGCAGGATACCCCGTTTGCAACTTCAGCTTCTCCAACCGCTGCCCTGAAGTCTCTCAAAGTCACCTGTCCTGCAAGAAGCAGATCCTAACTCCCTTCCCCAAGGGCCAGTATACAGCATGTTTTAGTTGTTTCCCTAATCTAACACACTTGATTCACCAGTTCAGCAGCTCTGCAGAACGGTAAAACATGCAGGGGAAGGAAGTTGGAGATCACTGCTTCATGGCAATCCATGTTTACACCTCGGAACAGACTAGCTATACCTGGTTAGCACTCATTGGAATGTGTTTGTCATAGCGGAGCCTCAGAAAAACAAAAAGGCATGTACTATATACTGAGGTTTTTATACCTCTGCTGTATCCTGTCGATGGAAGGGCTGATATGCCCCACCCCCATTTCCTATCTGCATATGGGAGCGTAGTTTAGAGGCTGCACAGTATGTCCTGTTTATGTTTGTGTTGTTGGCATGCTCTTGGACAGGTTGTGTAGAAATGTTATTTGGTTGTACCGGGATGCTGATTCATTCTGATTCTGAACGCCCAGTTGGGTCCAAGTTTCAACCATCTTGCTGATGATCTCAGGTGGAGTAAAAGAACCTGAGGTAGTCCTCCTATCCTATCCAATCCAGATTTATTTATGTAGCACATTTAACAACAGCATGACAGCTGACCAAAGCGCTTGACACACAATAAAAGGAAACAAGGTAAAATGTTCAAATCAAGAGGTAGAAAAAGAACTGAGTAAAACAACACAAGGTAAATACCTGGTAATGACTAAAAACTTTAGTAAAATTAACTAAAAAAAGTGCTACAACAAAAAAAGTAATTTAAAGGAGAGAACAAAGTACGGAACGATAAAACTTCCTCTTTCATTATTCCACTTTGCACACCAGAACCACATCATGATGCTGACACCTCCTTGCTTGATAGCTGTTTCTGTATTCTTGGGTCTTAAAGCCTCATCTCCACTCTTGTCATTGTGAACAAACAGCTCCATATTTGTCATGTGACAATAAAATCTTTCTCTAAAAGACATTTGTCTTATCCATGTTGACAGCTGTTGGTTCTAGTCCAGCTTGAAGGTGTCCCTCCAGGAGCAGATGCTTCTTTCTTGGTCCTCTGGTTTCACTATGGACAGAAACTGGTGCTCTAGATGTTAATGTTTATGTATTTAGCAGACGCTTTTGTCCAAAGTGACTTACGGGTGATAATCAAACCAGCAGGTTGCCCTTGAGGCCAACAACAAACAGTATTCAGTCAATCCTAGGTGGCAGTGAGGCAGCATAATCAATCATGGAGGGAAGTGAACACGGAGTGGACAGTGGAGTGGGGGACAGGTGCAGGGAGGGTGCCAGTTTAGAAGATGCTTTCAACATTGCTAGTTTAGAGTATTTCTCTGGGTACTTTCCTGGAGGGGGGTGGGGGGTTCTAGTCAGAAAAAAGGCATTGGTAAAATATTACAGCTCCAACTGCCCCTGTGTGTTCATGGCCATGGTTAATAGCTCCAACCCTATGGCTCTGAGTGCTGTTATGCTAATCATATCTGGTATGTAATCATTAGTATGATCTGGTATTTGTCCGCAGGCAGGCTTGTTTAATAAACACCAATAGTAAATGACGGAAGAACTGGGTGGGAGGTGGAGCTGTAATCCCGGGAGTGTGGAAAATAAGTGACGGTTCCAGATAAAACATGGAGGCTTAAGATCCAGCGTGGGCTAAACGCAGGTTATTCTTTTAGAGGAAAGATGATCAGAATTTTTATTTAACATTTTATCACTGATAGAACCAAGCTGGACTGAGTTAGGTCAGAGCCAGGCTCCACAGATAAATGGTCTGTATTTGATATAGCACCTTCTAGAGTCCTGGAACCCCCCAAGGCGCTTTACAACACAATCAGTCATTCACCCATACACACACATTCACACACTGGTGGGGATGAGCTACAATGTAGCCACAGCTGCCCTGGGGCGCACTGACAGAGGCGCCACCGGTCCCTCCGACCACCACCAGCAGGCAACGTGGGTTAAGTGTCTTGCCCAAGGACACAACGACAGCGACAGACTGAGCGGGGCTTGAACCTGCAACCTTCCGATTGCGGGGCGAGCTCTTAACTCCTGTGCCACTGTCGACCCTTCTCCTTATGTTTGTTTGACCTGATGAAGTTTAGAAAAGGCTCAAACAATCTCATAACTGTAAATCCACCGTTCTTCTTCTTGAACCATTTCCTTTGAGTCAACAGCTATGTAGATATGTGAACGTGTCTGTATATCCTGCTTCTAGACTATTGGACGTCTGCCCACATACTGACACTTGTGTCAAACTGAATTCTACCAATCCAGAAGATCCTAACTCTGTGTGCTTCTGTTGTTCCAGAGGACAGCATCTTGAAGTTGCTGGAGTCCAGGAAAAGCGAGCGGGAGGCTCAGGCGTTTGTGAAGAAGCGGCGACAGCGGGAGAAACAGTCCCAGGAGGCTGTGAAGTCGTGACAAACACACCAACACACGGTCTTCCTCCAAAAATATACAATTTGTTTTAATGATCAGTACCAAAAAAGGAAAAAGAAAGCACTCAGAAGGAAACACTGGCATTGCATGAGCTGTGTGTGGACAACATGGTTTACCAAAGACCCGTCACAGTGATCGCCAACACTTTCACACCTCCATCTAAACATTTACACATCCGTATGCGTCCTGATGGTAAGAAGAATCAGTGCAAAAGAAAGCTATAACGTCACTTTTGTGTGTGTATACATTTATATATAATATATATGAGATATATATTATAAAGTTGGTGAAATGCCAAAAATGACCACAAATGCATAAATTTGGCAAATAAATTTCATTTATGAAAATGGCTTCGTTTGGGGTGTTTTGTGTTGGCATGAGAGAGTTAAATAAAAAATACTCCCGTGTCCTGGCCCCCGATTGTGATGTCTTCCTGCTGAGGAACCAGACAAACCTGTGTTTCTGACAGATTCCTGCACAATTCAAACGTTTTAGTATTTGACCTTTTTACAATTCACCGGCTAAAACTATCACGTAAAAGCATTCTGCTGCCAGGACGGCTCGTGGTGACAGCCTGTGGCTGCAGGGCTGAAGCTGGAGGTGTTTCCAGGGGGATCCCCCCCCCACACACACACACACACACTGTGAAAAGCACTTAAAAACAGTCCTCCGTCCGTCCTTCAAGGACGTTTCTCACACAGCACATGAATGAGTGGGCTCTCGATGAAAAGTTTATGGAAGTCAAAAAAGCTTCTGCAAAAACCACGAGGCTCGGAGCAACTATGGTGGCTAAAGTCTGGTTAACCTTTCAGATCACTTGGTTTAAAACTAGTTAAGTAAAGAATTGATGGTTAAGGGGAGAAACAAATAACAGCAGGTGGTTTATGAGCGGAGTACAGTGTTGCTGGTTGAGAGCGTTAACCAGCAGAATGTGGTCTCCATGGGTAACACTGGCAGCATAACCAGAGCTTTAACTTGGTGACTAATGCTCGCTCAGCTGGTCTTTTCTCTGGTTTAAGAAATTCAAAAGTACACAACCTAATCAGTGCTCGTCTTATGATATTACAGTTATTATTATTTATTAAATCTATTTGAGATGGCGGTCATGATCCAAAGCTGGTAAATGTGGAATCAGGACTGACTGGTCTGGAATCTGTAGTCCTAACCACTGTGAGGTCAGGAGAGCTGCTGCTGCTGCTCTGGGTTCTGTTCAGGGCAGAGCGGACACTCCGTGGACGCGGAGCAGCTCTCGCATTGCAGTCCGTGGCCACAGGGCAGCGACGCGGAGCCCTGCTCTCCACAGGTCACGCAGCACTGTCTCTGTTTCCGGTACACCACCTGGAAAACACCACACGGAAGGAGTCACTCTCCTAAAAAGCACAAGTTGTTTTAAAGCTGTGGTACAAAGTTTAAAAAGCCTGAACTTAAAAGTAACTTGACTGTCTGACTCTGTTCTACGGTGTAAAGTAGGTAATCTTGCAGAATTGACATGTGCCCGGGTCCCTCCCCTGGCCTCTACAGTGACACGAATCCTTTACACGAGCCTGGAGTGTTGACCAATGAAGCTGCATATCTACAGCGGGAGCTGTCAACGTAGCACGTCACCAAGGAGGACGATACCTCCACTGACTTCCAAAGAAAAGTCAGCTTCAATGCGCCTCTGCAGAGATGTCCAGCAGAATTTACATTTGAGATGCTTTGAAAGATGCTCGGTGATCTACGAGAAATCAGAACTAACGAGGAGGCGGTGAAGTACCTGCTGGACAAGTAAACACGAAGTCATTTGCTGTTTTTAAAGAACTGTGGCCAGAATTTCATTTACCTGAAAGACGTAGATAATTGCTGCATGCTGCGTTTACCCTAGGCTAATGTGGTGCTAGCTTGACCTGTAGCTGTGGGAGATTCATCTTTTGTGCATTGGAGCTAAGTGAGTGTCATTCTCACGCTACAACTGCCACTTTCCCTGTGCGGTAGGAGGCGTGGCTTCTAAACGCCTCGCCTTGATGACACCACGCTGCGGACCACAGGGTCTGTTGTTTACGTTTTCTTCTAATCTGTCTGGGGTCTGCCGCCTCAACCATCACAGTGGAAGGAATTTTGCACCTGAAGCTTGGAACGGATAACGGCTCTGCCTCCTGATGAGGACTCCTGATGCGGTTTGACGTCAGCCGGGCTCTTCTACAGCACCAATTCTTCACAGCACCATTTAAACGATGTTTAAACGTTTGTCTCTGATTAATTTCAGACAAAATTGCTTCAACGTAATTATTATGAGGAACAACGAGAGCTTTGGTCCCTCTTTGTCCTGCAGTGTCTGCTTTGTCATCTCTGGTTGTGTTTAAAATGTCACCAGCTGGTGTTTATGGATCCTGTGATGTTTAACAAACACAGATGAGAGATCAACGAGGAGTGTATACAAACACACACAGAGGCATCTGTTTGATCAAACCCTGTGGAGCAGGAGCCTCATTTATAAAGCTTGCTTACGCACAAAACGGGGTCGGAAAACTGCGTACGCAACTTTCCACGCAAACTTTGGGATTTATGAAAGAAAACTTAGTGGAAAAATGTGCGCAACTTTACGTTGACTAAGGACCTGGCTTACACACATGTTGGACATGGAGAGCACCTGCAGTGCTGCTGCTCAGAAGATACAATTATGAAATCCTGCAGCATTATCACTTGTACTGCTTCGTTTTCACACAGAACAAGAACCCACGCGCGTACACACATATGCGCACACACTCACACAGACACCCCCCCCCCCCCCCCCACACACACACACAGACGCGTGCACGTGACTTTCGCCCCGGGAGTCTGGGGATCGAATCCCGATTGGACCATTTTTTTAATATCAGCCACAGATCTCTCTGAAGAACTCAGCATTGACGGCTTCAGCAACGCTGTGCCACTCCTCAACTTCTGCTTCTGTGAAATTGCGCTTCCATGGTCTGCCTTGATCTACGGTCACCATGTCATTGGCAGAGCGCTGCAACAAGCCGGCTTATGTATATGTACGAGATCCACAAGGTACTTTGCATTGACTATTTATGGCAGTAAGTGGGCGTGGTGAGGGCGGGATGTGACTAAAATGCAGCTGAGAACATTTCTAGATAGTTTCTGATTTATGAAGCGGAGATTGCGTGCAGCTGTGCGTCCTCCATGTTTGATAGATACAAACCTACTTGGCGTAAGTACATTTTTTTGCTGAGCTTAAGTACGGTTTTAGTAAGGATTCTACGCCATGTTTGATAAATGAGACTCCTGGGCAGTTGCAGCTGACATGGTTCTTCCACTAGCAGGGCTTGGACTTGATCCCTGGACGAAGCTAGTAAACAACCACAGCGGTCCATGTAAATAACGGGGATGTGGAAAAGAGACACTATGGTTTTAGCCATGCTCAGGCTAGCTGTTAGCTCACGGGTTCCATCAGATTAAGCTATCTCTGAGCAGAAGCTAGCTACAACATCATTTTCACACTAAGGACCTTCAAAATGGCTGAAGTATCCCTTTAAGGGTAACTTGCAGTGGCTTTGAGCCGAGTTAGCATCAAGCCTACACCTCCTCCTGACCGGACTGTGTGACCGATGTGATGTCTACCTGTTCCACGGCGTGTAAGCAGGTGCAGAGCTGAGCCTGTAAACTAAGGACCGACTCCAGGGGCAGTCGGTGAAGTAGCTGGAGTTGATGCAGTGCAAGGTGTGGATTGTCTCCGCTTCGTAAACTGTCCAGCGCCTCCTTCAGGAGAGAGATCTGTCTCTGCGCTTCCTCCTCAGCATGCCGGGCTCGTTCGACTTCGGTGGATAACAACGTTGCATTTGCACGGGACTCCTCTGCATCGGCTTTGAGAGCGGCCCACGACTGAAAGAGTACCGGTGCTGAGTTTTAATTCACAACAAAAATGTAAGACATTCACCCAAAGACATCAGAGCCGTGTCCGTGGAACACACGTGCTCCTCTCCATACCTACCTGAGCCGTGTGTCTCCAGCTGTGACCCCACTGCTTCAGAGCCCTGTGGGCATCCTCCAGTTCCTGTTTGAGCCTGGACGTCTCTGCACAGGGCCCAGAGGGCAGCAGGGCAGGGGGGGTGCCAGGAGAACCCTGACCTGAAGGGAGGTGCTCCCAGATGTTTGTGCTCATGCCATTCAAACCTACAAAGAAACACGGTAGTTATGAACACCCGATTCCTCGTGACACCGTGTCCCACCCCGATAGGCGTACCTAGAGAGCTATGTGATGGTCCCAGGAAGGGGCTCTCCGACTGGCCCGGCTGTGACAGGTGTGAGAAGAAAGGTGAGGCGTGTGGTCGGACCGGAGGGGACGGAGAGGGAGAGCTGAAGGGAGCGGAGCTGCTGAAGGATCCTGGAATGTTGACTGGAGCAGAACTCTGAAGCTGGCTGCCTCCTACGAAACCAAAAATCTGAGGGTTTACGAATGACCTGGAGCTCGGCCGTAAACCGTTAGTGACAAAGTTAGGAAATGTTTGTGTCTGAGCAACAGTTGCTAGGGCTGCACAATACAAACACCACCGGTTTAACGTAGCAGAAACCCAACACCTCCAGCTGGACCTGAGAAGGACGGCTTTCTAAAGATCTGTCATCCATAAGAGTCATTTGGAAGTGCGTTTGTGCCTCATTAGTTATTTTATCACCTATTTATTTTTCACCCGTTTTCTAATTTGTTCTTTAAACCACTGGAAATTGCTGCTACTTGCATTTTTCTGTATCTAATGAAGCTGGACAGTAAATGCTGGTTCAGCTTCGGCGCTGAGCCAAAACGAAGCCCATTCTGTCTGATAAAGGAGATTGTGACAAATGCTTCGGTCCCATCAAGGTTGGGCTACTGGAACTCCCTTCATGCAGGTCTGAGCCAGTTGTCGCTCAAGGCTGCAAATAGTGCAAAATGCAGCTGCAAGGTTCATTTGTGGAGCCAAATAATGGTAAGATGTTCGTCCACTCCTTGACTGGCTATCAGTCCAGCATCGCGGTTTAGATTTTAATTTTCCATCGCTGTCGGGAACATTGCCACCCTATTACCCCATCAGTGAATCTCCACTAGACCCCCAATTTTATTTTGACTACTGGGTCAACGATTTGGTATCTAGATCGATCTAGAGGCATCATGATTATCTCATACGGATTTGTTTTCATCAGTAAGTAGAAGATGACTCAACATGCCATCACCCAAAAGCGCTTCAATCCCAACCAGGGCCATGCACAGACCTTTGAAGGGGCGGGTGCTCAAAGATATAAAAGGAGCACTCATAGAGCTAAATTTTTAAACGGATTCACGATCCAACAAGTTTGAAAATTCAGATAACGAGAGACTCTTGGGTTCAAACAACATAATATAACCTGGAATGGATATTTCATTAATTGAAAGTAATGTTATTTAATAATTCAATTCAATTCAAAAATACTTTATTAATCCCAGAGGGAAATTGATTGCTGTAGTAGCTCAGAATAATAATAATAATCAAGTCATCAAAGAGTTGTTGTATATTACAATGGCTGTTGGCAGGAAGGATCTCCAGTAGCGGTCAGTGTTGCAGCCAAACTGAAGAAGCCTCTGACTGAAGACACTCTTCCGTTGTCAGACAGTCTTGTGAAGAGAATGCTCAGGGTTGTCCATCATTTTCTTGATTCTCTGGAGAATCCTTCTTTGCATGATCTCCTCCAGCGGTTCCACAGTCGTCCCCAGAACAGAACCAGCCTTTTTTATTAGGCTGTTGAGCCTTTTCAGGTCCCTGCTTCTGATGCTGACCAGCACCTGATTTATCATTGCCCATTATGATCGATGGAAGAGATGGTTTGAATTTCCTCTTTCTCTGTCTCCATTTTGCTCCTGCTCTGCACCCACGCTTCTTGCGTTTTAGCTCATTTGGGATTTGTGGCTTCAGTTGAGGTATTATTTCAGCCTTTCCAATGTTAATCAGCTGCTCCCGATTGTAAACCAGCTTGTTGCCATGGTTACGCATCATAACAAATGCTCAAAAAGTGAAAAAATAGCAGTAAAAATCCTCCAAGCTTCACAGCACCAGAAACAGAAAAGTAAAAGAAGCGTGGGTGCAGAGAGGGAGCAAAACGGAGACAGAGAAAGAGGAAATTCAAACCATCTCTTCCATCGATCATAATGGGCAATGTGAGATCAGGTGCTGGTCAGCATCAGAAGCAGGGACCTGAAAATGCTCAACAGCCTAATAAAAAAGGCTGGTTCTGTTCTGGGGACGACTGTGGAACCGCTGGAGGAGATAATGCAAAGAAGGATTCTCCAGAGAATCAAGAAAATTATGGACAACCCTGAGCATTCTCTTCTCAAGACTGTCCGACAACGGAAGAGTGTCTTCAGTCAGAGGCTTCTTCAGTTTGGCTGCAACACTGACCGCTACTGGAGATCCTTCCTGCCAACAGCCATTGTAATATACAACAACTCTGTGATGACTTCATTATTATTATTATTCTGAGCTACTACAGCAACCAATTTCCCTCTGGGATTAATAAAGCATTTTTGAATTGAATTGAACACACACACACACACACACACACACACACACACACACACACACACACACTGTTGATTTATACAGAGCTGACATCTGCAGTAAAATTTTATAATTTTTCTCATTTTCTATGATTATAATGCTAAAAACTGGAGATCATATTCTAATGTACCGTTTGTCATGTTGCCGCCACCTACTGGTGGAGCTGAGTATTGCCCTTTGCAGTGTGCTAAAATGGGCTAAAATAGAATACTACAGACTGAAATTCCTCTTATGCTAAGTAGAAACATAAACATGGTAGGCTTGTGTATTAATTAATATATTCTCATTTATCTGCAATTTTGATAATTGACTTCCTGTAAAACTGCTTATTTAGGGAAAGGAAATAATTGTTTATTTGAATACTTGTCCCTGCATAGAAATGTAAGGATAAACAATCCTGAATCGGTTTATTTGATACTTAACAAAACTGAGGAACCTACAAGGTGGAACAAAAGCAGGGTTGTTCAGGGTCTCCTTAATAAATCAACCCCAGCTGGGCCAACCAAAGCTCCTGAGCTGTTTTGTTTCACAAATAAGATGCTTCTCATTCATTTAGAGCGACCAGCTAACGGTCAGTGGGAGGCAGAGTGAGCTACTTTTCTTCTTGAATGATGGTGTAGCTCAGGGGAGTCAAACTCAAACTCACACGGGGCCGAAATGAAACTCTGGGACGGAGTCGAGGGCCAAACTTAATATTTTTTGAAAAAGTGGTGGCAAATTTCCACATTTTCTTTATCAACATATATGCAATTTTGAACCTTTAAATTTGGAAACAAACTTATTTTTGCATTAACACTGAATGTGGAATAACCAAATTACACACGAGCAAGTCAGTTTTAAATAAAAGGCATCAGTGGTATTCATTACTTGTGGTATAATCAGCATTTTTAAAATCTATTCAGGATTTATGTTTTCTTGTTGTTTATTAGTTTTTCTTATTTTTTATTCTCCTTTTTTCTCCTGTAATAAGTGTCATCGCTGCTGTGATGTCTAGCTTTCCCCACTGAGGAACAATAAAGGGATTTTCTATTCTATTCATCTATCTGCAGCCTTTCCACTTCCTGTTTACTGTAGGTTAAATCTTTTCTCACGGGCCAACAACAAAATAAAAATATCATTTTATCTTAAATGAAAATGCAACATCTCACCTGTTAACTTTCATGTTTTGGAGCAGAAAAAGAGCATAAAACCAACATAGTTAAAGCTCAGTTTGCTCCACTGGTTTACTGTGATGCTCACCTGTTCCAGCCAGATACCTGCATCATGGGGTTGACCTGAGCTGAGGAGGAGACTCCTGTTGTTTTGTTCATCTTCATCATAATAATGACAACATTAGATGACAACAGGTGCTCACATAGGTTTGTGCTGATGAACATGTCTGAGCAGCTTGACCACGTTGTTGTGTGTCAGGGAGGAAAAATAACAACTACAGCAGCCACAGAGTCATGCTGCTTTGAGCGTGTCGCTGCTCGCTGGAGTTATATCAGCTCTGTCTGGAAGTTAGTTGGAAAACTTTCTCTTTCAGTCGTGAACACATTACTGAGCGGTTAAAATCTCCGTTTCTGGGCTTCAACATCGGAAAATAGCTGAGTAAACTCGACGCTGTGAGAGGAGTCTTTAGTTTGTCCGAGACAGCGGAGCTGCAGACACAGGCAGCAGACGCTGGAAAAAACATAAAGGAGGGGCGCATCGGCTTCGCGCTAACGCCGCAAAGCATCATGGGAGTTGTAGTCTTTGCTGTAAAATCGGCCAGCGGGTCAGTTTTAATATATTTTTTTATATTTACTGCGGGCCTTGTGTCTGACACGTGATGTAGCAGGTGGTTTAGTGTGTTCTGGGTCTTACATACCTAGCATAATACCCACACTAGAGAGTGCAGAGCTACTGCTTCCCAGGCTTTTCTCCAGAGCTGACACACCAAAGTCATTCAGATCCAGATCATCCAGGGCCGACTCTGTTACACGAGACCAGAACATCTCTAGTTAAAAACGGCTTCTTCAAATGTGGACCAAACTTTGTCATCCTTACATACCAACAACAGACTCCACCGTCTCACTGGTGGGGTAGAAGGGCAGGGCATTGGCGTTCATGCCTGAAGAGATGCTGGAGCACGGTAGTCCCAGAGGGGCGGGGCTTGGCGGCGTGGCAGCCAGGCTGGAAGGGATGCTGGAGGACAAACTCAAAGGGCTGCCAACAGGCAGAAACACCAATAGGTCCTGGAGAACAAAAAATGGTTGACTATTGTTTTCCATGTTCATGCTACAAAATGCTAATTTTTAAGTAAACAACATAAACCTGCTTAAGATAAAATTCACTAACAAACTTTAAGGAAAGCAAAACTTCAGCAGCATCAAAGCTCTGATACTGAAAGAGGACGTTCTCACAGGAACGAGAAGTCCTTCGAATCAGCTGTGAGAACCTTCCTCAGAAACAATCAAGCTAATTTGTTGTTTACATGAAGTCATGGTCAAAAAAAAGGTCCAATCTCTTTCAGCTCTGGTGTTTTACAGATCAAGGGATAGAGCAAGGCCTGTTCTTCATCGGGTTCAAATATCATGTGTAGAAACACAAACCAGGTTGTAACATCATGTCTGTAGAAACACACACCAGGTTCTAACGCGTGTAGAAACACAAACCAGGTACTAAAATGTGTGTAGAAACACAGAATCTAGCGTCATATGTGTAGAAACACACAACAGGTTGTAACAGCATGTCTGTAGAAACACACACCAGGTTCTAACGCGTGTAGAAACACACACCAGGTTCTAACGCGTGTAGAAACACACACCAGGTTCTAACGCGTGTAGACACACACACCAGGTTCTAACGCGTGTAGACACACACACCAGGTTCTAATGTGCGTAGAAACACACACCAGGTTCTAACGCGTGTAGAAACACACACCAGGTTCTAACACGTGTAGAAACACACACCAGATTTTAACGTGCGTAGAAACACACACCAGGTTCTAACGTGCGTAGAAACACACACCAGGTTCTAACGTGCGTAGAAACACACACCAGGTTCTAATGTGCGTAGAAACACACACCAGGTTCTAACGCGTGTAGAAACACACACCAGGTTCTAACACGTGTAGAAACACACACCAGGTTCTAATGTGCGTAGAAACACACACCAGGTTCTAACGTGTGTAGAAACACAAACCAGGTACTAAAATGTGTGTAGAAACACAGGATCTAGTGTCATATGTGTAGAAACACACAACAGGTTGTAACATCATGTCTGTAGAAACACACACCAGGTTCTAACGTGCGTAGAAACACACACCAGGTTCTAACGTGCGTAGAAACACACACCAGGTTCTAACGTGCGTAGAAACACACACCAGGTTCTAACGTGCGTAGAAACACACACCAGGTTCTAATGTGCGTAGAAACACACACCAGGTTCTAATGTGCGTAGAAACACACACCAGGTTCTAACGCGTGTAGAAACACACACCAGGTTCTAACACGTGTAGAAACACACACCAGATTTTAACGTGCGTAGAAACACACACCAGGTTCTAACGTGCGTAGAAACACACACCAGGTTCTAACGTGCGTAGAAACACACACCAGGTTCTAATGTGCGTAGAAACACACACCAGGTTCTAACGCGTGTAGAAACACACACCAGGTTCTAACGCGTGTAGAAACACACACCAGATTTTAACGTGCGTAGAAACACACACCAGGTTCTAATGTGCGTAGAAACACACACCAGGTTCTAACGTGTGTAGAAGCACACACCTGGTTCTAACGCGTGTAGAAGCACACACCAGGTTCTAACACATGTAGAAACACACACCAGGTTCTAACGTGTGTAGAAACACACACCAGGTTCTAACGCGTGTAGAAACACACACCAGGTTCTAACGTGCGTAGAAACACACACCAGGTTCTAACGCGTGTAGAAACACACACCAGGTTCTAACATGCGAAGAAACACACACCAGGTTCTAATGCGTAGAAACACACACCAGGTTCTAACGCGTGTAGAAGCACACACCAGGTTCTAACACGTGTAGAAACACACACCAGGTTCTAACGTGTGTAGAAACACACACCAGGTTCTAACGTGTGTAGAAACACACACCAGGTTCTAACGTGTGTAGAAACACACACCAGGTTCTAACGCGTGTAGAAACACACACCAGGTTCTAACGTGCGTAGAAACACACACCAGGTTCTAACGCGTGTAGAAACACACACCAGGTTCTAACGTGTGTAGAAACACACATCAGGTTCTAACGTGCGTAGAAACACACACCAGGTTCTAACGTGTGTAGAAACACACATCAGGTTCTAACGTGCGTAGAAACACACACCAGGTTCTAACGCGTGTAGAAACACACACCAGGTTCTAACGTGCGTGGAAACACACACCAGGTTCTAACGCGTGTAGAAACACACACCAGGTTCTAACACATGTAGAAACACACACCAGGTTCTAACGTGTGTAGAAACACACACCAGGTTCTAACGTGTGTAGAAACATACACTAGGTTCTAACGTGCGTAGAAACACACACCAGGTTCTAACGTGTGTAGAAACACACACCAGGTTCTAACGTGCGTAGAAACACACACCAGGTTCCAGCATGTTTTTATTACCCAAAGACAAAAGGTTAAAGCTGTGAGGGAACGTCTCCCTGTTGGTCCCAGAGGATTTGAGAGGAGCTTCAAAATCAGCAGCTGCTCATCAGACGGATCCATCTACTGATCATCAACAGTGTGAGCTGTTCTGCAGCATACAGGCATGTGTTTACACAAGGATCAAATACATCAGCAGTGATCCCAGAGAAGCGGCTGCTGCTGCCCACACTTCTGAGAAGGGTCAAAGGTCATCATTCTACAAAAGTGGGAAACGTATAAAACAACTTATAGGACATCCCACCAGACAACCCAAGGTCAGAGAAATGATAGAAACCCAAGAGCTCTACCTCAGACTCTACAGGCCTCAGCTAGCAGATTAGAGGTCAAAGGTCATAACAGGACAGTTAGAAACAGACTCAGTGTTTCCCCTAGGAATTTTTCCAGCTGTGGTGGTGGGGGTGGGGTTAAATTATGACACGTCTCACTTTTATGTTAATATTGATTTATTTGATGCACTCCACTTTGAACTGCACCAATCCAGCAACTGCTGCATTTTAATAACTAGTATTAAAGGTGAATACACCAATATTTGCACAAGAATAATTTCTGTTTTAAACTCTCAGTGACACACTTTGCAGGGGGGTTTGGCATTTAATTTTTCTTGGCGTCCAAGATCATTACTGGGCTGGCCCTATTAAACACCTTCTACACCCCTGCTTAGTAGACTTAATGAAGTATTTTTAAGTCAGTATAAAAATGACTGAAACACAAATTTACATATTTGGCATTATTGACCAATATCTTTGATTTATTGTTAAGAACATCAAGATGCATGACAGTGAACATTATAATAAAGTACATGTTTCTAGTGCAGAGAGGAGACGACCCATAGAAGCACTGATTTGATCTCATTTCAGAGAAAAATAGAACAGGTCAGATGCACCTAATAAATAAAATTACTAACATAAACTCAGGAATCTGTTTCTTTGCTTCATTGTTCTGGTGCTGAAAATATCACTAATGCGGATCAAAGGAGACACACAGATGAATGCACCTTATTATTTATTATTTGGAAATGAGTGGGTGTGTCTTAGGTGTGTTCTTGCCGTGTCGTATCTCTAATTCCATGCTGTAGTTCTTTTTAAAACACAGAGCAGTTTTCTTTACCCGTTTTCCCGCTACGTTTCCTTTGCAGCCGCAAAGGAAACGTAGCTGTTTACTAGGGTAGGACGATTCAGAAACAAAGCATATCAATTTAAAAAAAAATCCATATTGATCAATAACAATAATTATTGATAGTTATAAAAAATGTAAAATACCTTTTAAATGCAGCCCTGGTTATTTTATGTCATCACTTTATGATAAAACAAGTTGGTTGTGTTCCCAAACTTGGTTTTTACTTGAATGTCTGAAAAACTTTTCAACTGACCATTGTGTCTTTTTATGTGAGACTTGTAAAAACCTAAATATCACCATGCTAGTGAACTAATGCAGACTTTTTACGGGACAATTCCCTCCACCGCTCTTTGCTGCATGTCGCTGTCTGTTTTGGTTTGAGGGGGTGGACTTTGCGACGGAGCATGCCTGGGTCTGTTGATTGGCTGGGAGTAAATACTGACTCTAGAATTAAGCTACCCGATAGGTTAAAATATAAAGAAGACAGGAAACGTAACTGACCCATTTTTCCCCTATCCCCTATATGTCTATTGATATATATATATATAGTTATTGAATTATTGTCTAGCGCTACTGTTTACCCACAATGCACTGCTCCTTGTTAAGAGAAACTATGCAGATAGAAAATAGACGGGAAATGCCATTAGCACGTCATAACATCAAATTAGCATTCATATATTTACACATCTTGGCTCGCGACGAGGAAGGCTGTTGATTTTGTCATCCAGGAGAAAGCTGAGCACATCTTAGCTATCATAAGCTAACCATTAGCATTAGCAACTCCACCACATGGCAGGACTCCTTCAGGCTTTTGTTATTTGTTGAGATAAAACACCAACGTTATAGAGAAAATAAAGTCAGTGGTAGTTGCGTTGCTGTTAGTCAATCAGAGGCAAGATATCCGGATATCAGGAAATTATCTTCAAATCCTGCTGCGTTCTGCTCACCTTTGCTCTGGCTAATTTCTAGTTCCTGAAACAGGAGCTTGTTTTCCCACAGAGGTCGACTCATAAGGCATTCATTTTCTCTAGAGACCACTGAAAATGGGTAGAAAAATGAGTGAACTCTGTCTTTAGTAGATAATTAACGGAGGAAGTCTGTTTTGTGTTTCTGAACACCTGAAGTTAGATTGAACAGGTTTAGAACCTGGAGAAGGAAGCCCTCGGAGGCTCTGATGGTAAATTCTCACACACCAGATACCCAGTGTGTACCGTCTCTACGTGCTCAAGACTGATGGTACCTGTTTGCTGTGTGCTGATGTAAACTCTTTGCTGCGATGCTCCAGGGAAAAACTTCGGTGTTTGGCCTGAAATCACAAAAAACAAAAATCCACCATCATTAAACAGTTCTGTGTCTTTACGTCAGCTCACAGAGACCAGACGTCCTCTTCACTCAGGACTTTCACCTCACCTGATCTTCACGTTCAAACCCAGGAGCCCTGCCGTACGCCCCATGCCCCGCCCAAGGAGACAGGGGGTCTGGCCCCCCAATGGCATCCTCACACAGAGACAAGACACCACCCAGCAGCCCCTGCTCGGATGCAGAGAGGGAGAAGAGATCTGAGGCGGAGCAAGGCCCAGGACCCACGTTGAGACTGCTGGGACTAAGAGGAGCCTCCTGGCCCGGGAGGGGGTCTGCAGGTCTTGAGACTGGGGGGGAGCTGGGGTTGGGGAAGGATGGTTCTTCATGAAGAAAAGGCTCTGGGGGGAAAGCAGCATAGAGGTGAAATGAGTAGGGCTGTAAGAAAATATCAGTGCAGTGGAATATGGGGATATTTGGTGTTTTTAACGAGAATGTACACGCTAACGTTTCTTCTGTGTGGTGCACTTCAAACTCTGACAGCTAGATGGCGGCAGTTTTTACCGCCTTCACTGTAACGCTAACACTGAAAGGGTATTTTAAACGTTTGGCCTGAGTTTTACATTCAGTCTAAAGAATGAGAAAGACGGTCAGGCCTTTTGGTGTTGTGATGCATCTCATCGTCTCTCCGGGATTGGGGTTTGTATCGTGTTGCCAAGTGAGTGTTTGTCGAGCAGAGGTCGGGACTCACTGTCTACATGAGCGAAGGCACAGAAGGGTCCTCTGGGACAGCTCCCACTCTGCTGCATGTCGTTACATTTGGTCGACTTGTAGATCTGGAACAAGATCAGCTCAGAGTGAATCATCAGCTGGGAGGTCTGGTAGAAGGACGGAGAAAGGAGCTGACCTCTGGGTGGAACTGCTGCTCGGTTCTGGTGTGGCAGTACTGACAGGCCTCAGCTCCCTCACACTTGCTGGGGTCGCCCCACTCCTCTCCCTGTTTCACCGACGGACACGGCAGCGCCCTGCAGGTGAGAGCAGACGTGAGCACCTGGAGTCCAGCAGGACTGCTATGTAGGCAGCGGGACGATGGGGACACCTGTATTTGTGCTTGTGCGGGCTGCGCCTCCTGTCCTTGCTGTTGTGGTAATACGGACAGGCGTATCCCTGACGACACAGGCGGGGGGGTTTCTTACACAGCTCCGTCTTGTAGTGTGACAGCACATAATTGTGATCTGAAGGAAGAGAAGAAGAACGTCCACACATAACCAGAACTAGTCTAGGAATCATAACTGGCAGCAGAAGGATTTTGTTTGAACTGGATTTGCTGAGTCAGCATTTGCCAGGTCTGTGGGGAAAAAACAGCTTAGAAACACGGAGGAGTTTCCCGCCAAACTGGTGACGGTGCTAAACCAGGTCAGGTTCCACCTAACAGACCATAACATCACTCCTGACCTTCAGCTCACTTCTACACCCAGATGGTGCTGGAGAGACAAAAGAGGTGTTTTGTTCCCACACACTCAGAGTGTGTGGGAATGACTCCACGCTGCTCATGTGGATTTTTAGTGGTTTGTGATTTAAGCTCACGTACGACAGAGCCCTTTACAGTAGACTGAACCATGGCTGCACGGCGTGGAGAACGGCTGCCTCGTGATCTGGACCAATGTTTCTTTTTTGACTCGCGGACGCCCCGAGCCGTTTTCTCGTACCGCGAGTACCCTCTTAGTCAAACGAGCTGACGATTCCCCACAAGTAGAATGTACAACTGACTGTTAAATGAAAACAATTTCATTAAATCTCCTTAACGCTGAACCACGTCTCACGTCCTGTGGGGCTCAGTCCTCAGGCAGGGTCCAGACTCCTTGTGGAAACTTTCTGGAGCTCTGCGTCCGCACCACAGCTGGTGTAAATGCTCCGATTGGACTCAGTGATTTCTGATCCATGTGAAACTGGACCGTATCCATTCTGCATGTGGTCAAGGCTTCAGGCCCTCTCTCTGTAGCAGCTGCAGCCCTGCTCTGGTTTTTTCTTCATGTAATGTTTCTTAACCCTGGTCCTCAGCTCCCCCGTCCTACTGGTTTTAGGTGTTTCCCTGCTGCCACACATCTGACCTAGACAAATAAGTGATTAACAGGTTTCAGCAGCACTTGATGTCATCCTGAGAAGGCCATGCAGATTTATAAATCGGGTGGGCTGAAGTAGAGACATGGAAAACATGCAGGACATGGGGACGCTTAATAAAAGCTGGTTTATTTTTCATTTATATAGGAATGGGCCGTCTGGCCTAAAAACCTATATAACAATGTATCGTTTATTTATGTCAAAATGATGGTTTTTACATTCTCACACAGCAGATGAATTGCAGCTGAACAAATACTTCTAAAAACTATTGAAGAACATTTAATGTTCAAAACTTCTTTTTAAAATCACAAAAACTTTCAGGTAGTTTTTATGTTGTGTTGTTATTCATTCTCCAACAAAGCAACACAAAACTCCTCATAAAATGAAAAAAGGTGAAGATATTTCAATAAAATACAAGCTAAATGGGATGAAAGCCCAAATTTATAAATAATTTAAACTGAAGTGAAACGTGTCAAAACAGAAATCACATTTCTTCCTACTTTCCTGATTCATTTCATTGGTTTTCATGAGTTTCGTTTCTCATAGAAGTTAAGTTTCGCTTCCCTAGTGGATAACTGCAGGTAAAAACATGATTTGCTGCGTTTTTTTATCGACAATATCAAATAAGGTTGGAGGTTTGTTCTTTTTCTCGGCCCGTTCGAGCGATGCTCTGATCAGCAAGTCTGGGGTTATTGGAGGTCAGACCTGCGATGCGCACCGGCCACAGAGACAGACAGGGTGAGGAAAACTGCACACAACTCCCGTTTTAATAAGAGAAACAGCTGCGGGTGGAAATTGGTTCTCACTAAATCACGAGTCGGGAGATGTTCAAAAGTTTAGAAGCCTGTGTGTTTATTGTGTGTTAATCGTGTTTTTATCATGTGAATCGTGCGTTTATCGTGTTTTTATCGTGTGTTTATCGTGTTTTTATCATGTGTTAATCGTGCGTTTATCGTGTTTTTAGTGTGTTTATCGTGTTTTTATCGTGCGTTTATCGTGTGTTTATCGTGTTTTGATCGTGCGTTTATCGTGTGTATCGTGTTTTTATTGTGTGTTTATCGTGTTTTGATCGTGCGTTTATCGTGTGTATCGTGTTTTTATTGTGTGTTTATCATGCATTTATCTTGTGTTTATCGAGTTTTTATCGTGTGTTTATCGTGCGTTTATCGTGTGTTTATCGTGTTTTGATCGTGCGTTTATCGTGTTTTTATTGTGTGTTTATCGTGTTTTTATCGTGTGTTTATCGTGTTTTGATCGTGCGTTTATCGTGTTTTTATCGTGTGTATCGTGTTTTTATTGTGTGTTTATCATGCATTTATCGTGTGTTTATCGTGTTTTGATCGTGCGTTTATCGTGTGTATCGTGTTTTTAGTGTGTGTTTATCATGCATTTATCTTGTGTTTATCGTGTTTTTATCGTGTGTTTATCGTGTTTTTATCGTGTTTTTATCGTGCGTTTATCGTGTGTTTATCGTGTTTTGATCGTGCGTTTATCGTGTGTATCGTGTTTTTATTGTGTGTTTATCGTGTTTTTATCGTGTGTTTATCGTGTTTTGATCGTGTGTTTATCGTGTTTGTATCGTGTGTATCGTGTTTTTATTGTGTGTTTATCATGCATTTATCTTGTGTTTATCGTGTTTTTATCGTGTTTTTATTGTGCGTTTATTGTGTGTTCATCGTGTTTTGATCGTGCGTTTATCGTGTTTTATCGTGTTTTTATTGTGTTTTTATCGTGTGTTTATCGTGTTTTGATCGTGCGTTTATTGTGTGTATCGTGTTTTTATTGTGTGTTTATCATGCATTTATCTTGTGTTTATCGTGTTTTTATCGTGTGTTTATCGTGCGTTTATCGTGTGTTTATCGTGTTTTGATCGTGCGTTTATCGTGTGTATCGTGTTTTTATTGTGTGTTTATCGTGTTTTTATCGTGTGTTTATCGTGTTTTGATCGTGCGTTTATCGTGTTTTTATCGTGTGTATCGTGTTTTTATTGTGTGTTTATCATGCATTTATCGTGTGTTTATCGTGTTTTGATCGTGCGTTTATCGTGTGTATCGTGTTTTTATTGTGTGTTTATCGTGTTTTTATCGTGTTTTGATCGTGCGTTTATCGTGTTTTTATCGTGTGTATCGTGTTTTTATTGTGTGTTTATCATGCATTTATCTTGTGTTTATCGTGTTTTTATCGTGTGTTTATCGTGTTATTATCGTGCGTTTATCGTGTGTTTATCGTGTTTTGATCGTGCGTTTATCGTGTGTATCGTGTTTTTATTGTGTGTTTATCGTGTTTTTATCGTGTGTTTATCGTGTTTTGATCGTGTGTTTATCGTGTTTTGATCGTGTGTTTATCGTGTTTTTATCGTGTGTATCGTGTTTTTATTGTGTGTTTATCATGCATTTATCTTGTGTTTATCGTGTTTTTATCGTGTTTTTATTGTGCGTTTATCGTGTTTTGATCGTGCGTTTATCGTGTTTTTATCGTGTTTTTATTGTGTTTTTATCGTGTGTTTATCGTGTTTTGATCGTGCGTTTATCGTGTGTATCGTGTTTTTATTGTGTGTTTATCATGCATTTATCTTGTGTTTATCGTGTTTTTATCGTGTGTTTATTGTGTTTTTATCGTGTTTTTATTGTGCGTTTATCGTGTGTTTATCGTGTTTTGATCGTGCGTTTATCGTGTGTTTATCGTGTTTTGATCGTGCGTTTATCATGCATTTATCTTGTGTTTATCGTGTTTTTATCGTGTTTTTATTGTGTTTTTATCGTGTTTTTATTGTGCGTTTATCGTGTGTTTATCGTGTTTTGATCGTGCGTTTATCGTGTGTTTATCATGCGTTTATCGTGTGTATCGTGTTTTTATTGTGTGTTTAATGCGTTTTTATCGTGCGTTTATCGTGTTTTTATCGTGTTTTTATCGTGTGTTTATCGTGTTTTGATCGTGCGTTTATCGTGTTTTTATCGTGTGTATCGTGTTTTTATTGTGTGTTTATCATGCATTTATCGTGTGTTTATCGTGTTTTGATCGTGCGTTTATCGTGTGTATCGTGTTTTTATTGTGTGTTTATCGTGTTTTTATCGTGTGTTTATCGTGTTTTGATCGTGCGTTTATCGTGTTTTTATCGTGTGTATCGTGTTTTTATTGTGTGTTTATCATGCATTTATCTTGTGTTTATCGTGTTTTTATCGTGTGTTTATCGTGTTTTTATCGTGCGTTTATCGTGTGTTTATCGTGTTTTGATCGTGCGTTTATCGTGTGTATCGTGTTTTTATTGTGTGTTTATCGTGTTTTTATCGTGTGTTTATCGTGTTTTGATCGTGTGTTTATCGTGTTTTTATCGTGTGTATCGTGTTTTTATTGTGTGTTTATCATGCATTTATCTTGTGTTTATCGTGTTTTTATCGTGTTTTTATTGTGCGTTTATCGTGTTTTGATCGTGCGTTTATCGTGTTTTTATCGTGTTTTTATTGTGTTTTTATCGTGTGTTTATCGTGTTTTGATCGTGCGTTTATCGTGTGTATCGTGTTTTTATTGTGTGTTTATCATGCATTTATCTTGTGTTTATCGTGTTTTTATCGTGTGTTTATTGTGTTTTTATCGTGTTTTTATTGTGCGTTTATCGTGTGTTTATCGTGTTTTGATCGTGCGTTTATCGTGTGTATCGTGTTTATATTGTGTGTTTATCATGCATTTATCTTGTGTTTATCGTGTTTTTATTGTGCGTTTATCGTGTGTTTATCGTGTTTTGATCGTGCGTTTATCGTGTGTTTATCATGCGTTTATCGTGTGTATCGTGTTTTTATTGTGTGTTTAATGCATTTTTATCGTGCGTTTATCGTGTTTTTATCGTGTTTTTATCGTGTGTTTATCGTGTGTTTATCATGTTTTATTGTGTGTTTATCGTGTTTTTATCGTGTGTTAATCGTGTGTTTATCATGTTTATCGTGTGATAAAAAAAACAAACGGAATTAACGAGCCATTAGGTTTTACTGTCGCCAGAATTATTTGCTGAGGGCGTTTCTCAGTTTAACATCAGGTCCGCTGTTCTGATTGGTCATTTTTGAGCTGCCTAGTCCCGCCCCTCACGTGCCTCTCTGCCTGTGAGTTACCAGACTCTCTCTCTGTGCAGAATTAAACAGAGGACGAGTCTGGCAGGCCAGGCTACTTATCATCTGGGTAATGACATATACATTTTTCCACGTACAGGAGTAATACGCTCACGCACCTCTAGGGGTACCCCTGCCTGGGAATCACTGATCCTGACTCCTAAAACAGAAGCAGACTCAAGCGTCACCTTGCCAGCGTGGTTCTTCACTCAGGATCTTCTCTATCAGGGCAGTGCTTGCTGCTTGTCCAGACTGCCCGTCTCCTCCACCTCCTTCCGCCGCCCCCGAGCCTCCCTGAGACTCCATCACCTGCATTTCTCTGCAGGACACAAACAGACTGTCAGCCACGGCGAGAGGGGGAGGGGGTAAACAGCTGGAATAACCTGATACCTGATATCATACACTGGGCTGCGCAGGTCATGTGATCCGTGAGCAAAGGCGCAGTGGGAGCCGTTCTTGCTGCAGTGGCCTTTGGAATCCGTCTCATGGATGCACGAGCCGGTCTTATAGTAGCGGAGGTGGTATCTCCGCTCCGTGTCTCCGGCTGTTCGGTGCAGGAAGGGACATCTGGAGCACACAGGTGGGGTTAAATCAGGGTTCAAGGATGTTTAATGTCAGCAAACCTTTAAATAACAACAGATAAGGTTTAACACTGGTGACACAACAAGACAGAGGCGGGCAGGCAGCGATTAGTTGTAAAATCTGTAGGGGTGCAGCAAACATTTAAAGATCTAGAGAGCACCGTTTATAAAGTGGCTTTGCAGCTGGAGAGGCCGTCTGCACACGAGTCAAAACAAAAGCTGTCAGTGTCTGTGGTAAATGAGCTGCATCCCATAATAGTTTAAACCTATCAGCCGCTCAAAAGTTACAAACTCATCACTGAAATTGTAAAATAGTAATATCACGGTAAATAATATGTTGTACAAGAGCATTTGAGTTACTTGAGTCTCTGATTTAAACTTTTTTTTTTCACATTTGTTCAGCCAAGCTTCCCGAAGCGCTGCTGAGCTGAAAACAGGATTGATCCAGAATGGTTAGGGCTTCAAACCAGTCAGCATAAGTAGAAAACACACAGCTGCACTCCCACTGTCTTTTATTTAAGGTCATCTAAACAGGATCTCCCTGCTGAGAACAAAGCAGATGCTAAATCTGTGTGTTGGGAGGTCCTAAAAAGGCCAAAAGGAGAATTACGGCGGGTCCAGGCTGAAGATGTATGAGCACTCTTTCAGATTAAAATGTACAAGTCTGAAGGATGATGCTCCAGAATTACACAACACACCCGATACGACTCGTGGTAACCACAACAAGCTAGCAGCATTCTGAGGAAACAAGCTAACAGCCTTAAACACGGGCCCATCACAGCTCCTTCTGATGTGGCCCGTGGGCCTCAACACAACGGTAGAACGTAGTCGTGCTACAAGCAGACAGCGTTCTTTCATGTCAAGTTTTTCACTCATGTAAGGTCATGCAAAAACGCATGAAAACAGAAAATCTCTCTAAAACGCTAAAATACAAAGCAGTGTTTATCTTTCATGGGATGGGGACGGCTTTGGCATCAACTCTGGACTATTTAAACTTCTTTGAGTCAAAAGCAGGTAGAAGTACGCAAGTTTATTTAGTGTGTGAAACAAATAACGTTTTCTATTCTATTCATGCTTTGAGAGTGTATGGTGGACTGCCCCACTGACTGACATCCATAGCGGTGAGTACGTCACGTTGTTCATTATCCAATAGCATGAGGAGACGGTCTGAAAGGCAACCGTGGATACCACCACACGACTGAGAGGCATGAACGGGTTGCCAGGCTAGCCCAAGCTGTATGAGCTAAATGAAGGTGAGCTGCGTTGAGCTATGAACCACACCAAATATAGCAAATACTGCTGAGGAGCGACCCGCAGTGAGTGAGGCAATCATACCAGACCCGTTTCATGTCTGACTAAAAAGTAGAAGTTTTCTACAAAAAATAAAATTTGTATTTTTTATACCAAATGTATGGGTGGCTGGTGTATTCTTGAGCAGATAAAAATGAAAACCACAATAAATCATTTTCGTTTCATTTCTAAACAACTGAATCTTGGTGGCCTGTGAGGACTTTCAGCTTTGGACAAGCTGGGAGACCCCTGGGTCAGATCTCACAAAGCAGCCATCAGCGGTGTTCCTCCTCTAGGACAGGCACACCAGCAGATGCAGAGTGAGCCTTCCTTCATTCAGACATGACGCTGAGCAACCTCGAAGCCAAAAGAGAGTTGGAGGAGCAGCATCATCTGTGATGGTTTGACCCTTTTAAACCTAATTTGGAACAGTCTGGAACCGCCCGGAAGCTTCGGTTGCACTCACTCGTCTCCTTCAGGACAGGTACCCGTCCCCTCATCGTACTTGGTGCAGTAGACATCTGGGCTGTAGTTGAAGGTTCCGTCCCGTCTGCGGATGGGTCTCCGGCGCCTCTGGTTAAGGAAATGCCAGTGGAAACAGGAAAAGGGCCGGTGTTGTGTACATTTGTGCTGAACAAACAGGGGACACTGCTCAGTTCTGAACTCTTTGAGATATCTGCAAAAAAAAAAAAAGAGGACAACAAATGAGTGTGAGACATGTGAGTCAGTGTTGATGTTTGTAGACAAACATGCTAAGTCCTAATAAACAACAATGGTTTCTAATGATCAAACCCAAAGCTAGTCCCATTTGTTCTTGTAAAACTGGTCCCCAGTCAGTAGCTGTTCTATAAAGCTGGTTGAAATGTTTTTTGCAATAGCTACACGATTGTAACCAAAATGTAGCTTTAATAAAGCACAGCTGCTTTCAGAGGAAGGCTAGGCCTCTTCAACAAAAACAACAGCGCTCATCAGCATAGGCTGCGTCATTTTGCCCAGTAAAAGTTCATTGCGTAAACACTAAAGATAAGCAAATGTAGTTTTGTGAGTAAACCTGCACGTGAAGTCACGTATAACCAGTTACGTACGTGTAATGTTGAGGTTTCTCAGGCTGTACGTTCAACACGGTTGCAGGAGACGTCGAGCCCCCTGCGGGGGAGGACGAAGAAGACGAGGAGGGTACTCCGGTAGTCGTTGCTACCGAAGACGACGGGGGCTGTGGATTTGTTTTAGACATTTAAGCAGCCTGAAACCTAACAAGAAGCTTGTTTTTAGCTTGCTAGCTAGCTATCCTTATTAGCTTCGAAATCCGCATTCTCCAACGATGTGAGCTTGCGCAAGGCGAGGGGAAGTAGTAGAAAAAGGACAATCAGAAACAACAAAGAATTGTGGGAAATGAAGTTATTTTCTTACTTAACGAATGTTTGTTTGAATTAAGAAAACACCGGTCAGACTGGATTATGCACCTTGATAGCAGAACATAAAATAAGGCCATATTAAACTTCCATTTAGAAAACAAGGAGCAATATTCGTTATTTTTAATCATTTTTAACACTTTGTTCTAATTGGCTGTCTCGTCCTCGCTCTGCTAAGTGAGCCAATGAGGATGTAGGATGTTACAGACATGACGTCACGTTAAAGTATTAATAGTTTCGTTCGCGGTCTCGCTTACAGTCTTGTCCAACTGCGAAATCCGGTTCAGGCTTTCCTTTAACAGCTACTTCAATTGAAAGAACAACGTCCTAAAGGTAAATATAACCTCTTCGATATGTTCATACAACGTCTATATAAAACTAGTTATTGTGGTATTTTTTTGTTGATTGTGTTTTTTGTTTACAAGAATATTTGCGCCAACATGTCGACTCGTCGGTTGCGTTCACTAAAAATAGAACAATGGAAACCGAAAACTATTCACATTTTTCTCTAAATGTCGCGGTCTGGTCAGATTTCAAACTGGTGGATGAAAAGAAGCTTGAACTTGGGATATTGGGTAGATGTTGTACATTGGTTGAAATCCACACTAGATAAGGTTGTTGGGCTTGTGATGAAATTGTATAGAATCGCTAGGGACGAAAATAAAAATGGCGAGGTCGAAAAGAAGAGCCGCTCTGCTTCAGCCGCCATTTGTTATGATAAAAATGCTAACAGTTAGCATTAGCTTAATACCCACCGTAGGTAAACGAAGTCAAGAATAATAAAACATTGTATTATCTAAGGTAATTGTTTGTTTTTAGCGACTTTCTGTGAGTTTTGTGGCGTTTTTAGTAATAATTTTGTAAACTACACGCGATTGTTGTCGAAGGCCGACGCCTCCCTCCATGGTTACAGCTTTGGGGGAGGGGTGCTTGTTGCGTTAGCTTGCCTCTTGTGCGTTCGCGGTATTTCCCCTCCGGGTTTGAAACGTTAGGGAGGCTGCTGACTTTTAAGTAACGATCTTTTGTGTTTCATGAAGTTCGCTATGGCTCGTACGAAGCAGACAGCCCGTAAATCCACTGGAGGAAAGGCGCCAAGGAAGCAACTCGCCACCAAGGCAGCCAGGAAGAGTGCCCCGTCCACAGGGGGCGTTAAGAAGCCCCATCGTTACAGGTATGAATCATTACACTAAACTATTGTCACCACGTAAAAATTCTGGTTTGTCATTACAGGATTTGAATCTTTTTTCTTTTTTTTTGTTCTAGGCCCGGAACTGTGGCCCTGAGGGAGATCCGTCGTTACCAGAAGTCCACAGAGTTGCTGATCCGCAAGCTTCCCTTCCAGCGCCTTGTGAGGGAAATCGCTCAGGATTTCAAGACTGATCTGCGTTTCCAGAGTGCTGCCATCGGAGCTCTCCAGGTGAGTGGTTTAAAAGTATGCTTGCAAATGTTCTGAGTGGTTTTGGTTTTTTTACTCAACCATGTTAATTGTTGTTCCACTTGACAGGAGGCAAGTGAGGCTTACCTTGTGGGTCTGTTTGAGGACACCAACCTGTGTGCCATCCACGCTAAACGTGTCACCATCATGCCCAAAGACATCCAGCTGGCCCGCAGGATAAGGGGAGAAAGGGCCTAAAGGGCCCAGTAGCTGCATTGTCACCAGAAATGATCCTATTTATCATACTTAAACCATTTTGTGGACATTTTTATTTCTTTATTTTTTATGAGTTCCTTTTTTGGATTATGTATTTTTAGTGATACAATAAGTCATTCCACCCAAAAAAAAGTACACTAAGGGTAGTAGTGGATCTACAGCCTTTAGATCATGCTACATGTAATGCGTCACAATCCTTTAGGAGGATTAGTTCATCTTTTGAGGGGCACCATTTCTTTACCCATCTACAGTTGATCATGAAGCGCCAGCATGCTGACATCACTGCAGTGCCAGGGTATTCAGGTTGTTGTTGTTGTTGTGGTACTGATACTTAAAGGAGCGTCGGGGCCCATCTGCATTTTTCTGGGCCGCTTTTTACATGTTTTCTCCCGACAAATCTTGGCAGCTACATTTATTAGTATTTATGAAAATGTCATCTTTCTATTAAAGGTCTTTATGAATACTGTGTTCTGTGACTTTATTCAAACACTGGTTCATTGTGGGTTTGATCTGATATTTTATTTGTAGTTGGTGTGTTATACAAACCATTCAGTGTGATTAAAACCAGTAGCTGTAAGGCAAAAGGCAGCAATTTAATGAAGGGGTCACAAATATAATACTGGTGTGTCTATGCCTCACCGATACGACAGACGATATCTTCGCACTCCTTGACGGTGCAAGCTCTCAGTACAACGCAGTAAAATCCAGGTGACTGGGGGGTTTCTGGGATGTCTCGAGTTGGAAAGTAATTTTAAATACTTAAAAAAAAAATGCAAACGCTACCACCATCAATGATGTACTCGGCGCCACGCAGAAGGCAAAAGTAGTCTTGCTGAGCAAACCTCCCCACACAGGAAATCTCAGGGTAGTGGTGCTCGAACAGCTTCTGAGGAAATATGCCTCTTCAGCATGATGACTTTAAAGGACATAAATTCAACTCACCAGTGAGCTGTCCTTCTCCGTGCATGTCAGATGTGTTTCCTTCGTATCCAAAAGCACCTCCTGAGGTCCAGAATAAACAAGAGTTTTCCAAAGTATGTAGGTAAAAAACCACCATGGCTGCAGGCAGAGGTGATTTTACCTTGCTTGGCAGGTTTTTACACAACACCTGTGGAATTGCATGCTGCAGGACTTCCTTGCCTCCGAACTGCAAGTTCACACCAGTAGTTGGTTATAAACATACAAACCGGGTGAGTTAAAGCCGTAAACTTACCAGGCCAATATGTGCTTTGCCCAGAAACCGCACAATGTACACAACTCTGTAGAAGAGATTAGAATTTGTCTCCCGAAAGCAAGACCAGAATCTTGATGTGCCGTGCACACTCACCGTCCATCTTTAAGACACTGGGAGGACGATGGCGGCCTTTGTTCGCGGCTCGGCTGTCTGTGGGAAGCAGGACCGAGCTGCAGGTGTGGGTTCTCCATCCTCAAGGTTTGCAGAAGTTTGATGAGGGGCCCTCCATCTCAGAACATGGATAGACAAAGGGCGGCCCCTGAGCCGGGACAGGACCACGCCTGCCTGTCAAGACAAATATGAACATTTTCAATGCCGTTTGTTCAAAATGACAATAACGTAGTCAGAATGGCACCTTGAGCCTTGTTGTTTTTAACTTCTATTTTACTACCGTTTACGTGAGCGGTCTTTAATGTTGTACATCTGTGCAATGACAATAAATTATTTTGAAATGGCGACTTGCGCCACAGGACTGATCCGTGCACTGCTGTAAACAGATGATGTCACCACACTTCACGAATCATGAGGGTGTCCTCACCTGTCCATTTTTTGAATTTCTCAGCGAAGTCCCGTTGATCTCATCGATGATGTCACCAGGCGAGATGAACTTGTCAGCATGAGCCTGACTGCCAGGTATGAAGTCCAGGATGAAGACACGCCCACTGAGATACCTGAAAGTCGGACAGACGGTGAGGTTTGGACTCACCCCGGCATCAGAGAAAACACACATACGAACCTCAAAACCATCCCAACCTGTCGGCAGGGCACTGCTTCATAGACCTCACAGACCTGGAATAAGTAAACAATCCCATCAGACCTCCTGCTTTTCTGTGTTTATTATTAAAGTTTCACTGCTGTGTTGGGTGGAGCAGAAATGCTCTTCTTACTGGTATGAGCCAGCTCTCATCTAAAAACCTGCAGTTCTGTGCAGAAAGAACAGACAGACCATAGCTGTTTAAACGTTGGGTTTGAGAGGAGATACTTTTATCAAAGGGGACATATTATACCTTTGTAAGTTAGTCCTGTGGTTGATAGAAACCCTGTTTATGTAGGTTTTTGCACCAGATGCCTCCCACATAAAATATTTTCAGCAGTTCTAGTCTTTTCAGAGCGGTTTCATGGCTCTGTTACTGGAGTTGTCAACGCCTGCCCATCCCCTGCTCAGGCTGCTAAAAGCCAAGAAGCTCTGAGTGAGGGGCTCTGAGTAGAGCTGCTGCTTGCCAGGATCCGTAAGTGGGAGGGGAGTCTATAAAAATTCCATCTGATGTCACAAATGAGGACTTTTTGAAACAGCTTGTTTTAGACACACAAACCAAACACCAAACGTAAAGGGATGGGTGTGTTTTTTTTTATTTTTTTTCTCATTTGAAGTGTTTATAGAGGCAGAGCCCACACCACAGCAAAATAATAATATGTCCCTTTAAGATAAACATATCCACCTTATTCCTGGGCCAGCTAGTGAACTTTGTCATACTTGTAAATAATTTTCTTGAGCCAATGTGTGCTAAAATGACCCTTCACAGCAGGGATATCAATTCTGGGCCTGAAGAGTCGATATCGAGCATGTTCTAGGGGGTTTCTCTGCTCCAACACTTGATTCAGTGGTTGAATCACCTGTGCAGAAGCTCATCGAGCTCTTCAGAACCCTGTTAATTACCTGCTGATTGAAATCAGGTGTGTTGAAATAGAGTTAAAACTAAAACGTGCTGGATACCGGTCCTCCAGGCCAGGAATTAAAAATCCTGACAGATCTACATCACACTGTCACTTAGCGTTCATGAACTCACCCATCTAGACTCACGACAAGGAAGGCTGCTGTTGTTTTTGCATCCAGGAAACAGAAAAGAATGTCTCGGCTAGTAGAAGCTAACTGTTAGCATTAGCAACTCCTCCACACAGCAGAACTCCTTCAACCTTGTGCTAATTGTGTAGATAAAACCATAACATTGCAAAGCAAATGGAGCCCCTGTGGCCAGAATATTCCACTTGCAACGTCAGACTGGCGGCCGCTCTGGGACTTGGGAGAATTGGAGCTGACTCACCTGGTGCAGCAGTCTGCTTCCAGCACGTTTCCTGCATGTTTTAGATCATGAACACAACTGATGTGTTTAATTTAGTGATGAATCACTCCTGTAGACTCTAATGAAGGCTGGGAAGACATTTCTGCTGTTAAACTGAGGTGTTCAAAAGAGAAACGCACAGCGAGGAGTTACGTTTTGCTTTCGGTCCTACAACTGGACACTAGGAGGTGCTAAAAGCAAGCCAAAACTGCCTAGTTCCCCTGTTAACCTATCATAAAAACGACCATTCATTAACATCCTGCTTTTGTATTTCAGCTGATGTAGAAACTAAAACCCCACGCTTGGTGATCAGGGATGTCGTCATTGGTAGTGGTCTCTGGTAGGCATTAATGCCTTGCAAGCTGTACTCAGGGCAAAAAAAGCCCAGAAATGCACGGACAAGTCTGCCACATCAGAGGAGAGCTGAACACAGCATGATTTGGAGTATTTCCTGATATTTGGACATTTTGCCTCAGATTGAGTAACAGCAACTCCACTCTGCTGCTGACTCTATTTGCTCTGATGTTGATGTCTTATCTCCACAAATAAAACAACCCTGGAGGAACTTCTGCTGTGTGGTTGAGTTGCCAATGGCTAGCTTCTACTAGCTGAGATGTTCAATGCTGGTCCTGGACACTAAAACAACAACAACAACCTTCCCCGTCGCAAGCCAAGATGGGTAAGTCCAAGCAACCGCTTGGCGTAGATCTGTCAGGCTTTTCATATCCTAGACTTTCACCATCTATTGTCTATCAGAAGCCAATAATGACTCATTTTCATCAGAAATAATTATAAAAAATGTTTTTTCAGCACACCTTTAATACCACGTAGGTACTGATGAGTCTCAGAGCTTCTAAGATAGTAGCCAAAATGCCACTGTATGTTAGCTTTGGCCAGATTTTCATATCATCCTCCACCCCTCTATTGCAGGAGGCAGAGGAGTTGTAACAGTGTCTTGTTTGAGCCGTGGCAGCTGGAGATGGTTTACGTCTCTAAAAAGACAAGAAAGAGTGGATTAGTGCGAAGGGATGGTGTCAAACATCTATGGTCTCCGTGTGAACAAACGCGGGGCCAGAAGTAGGTCGCATTTATTTCACGCTCATGGGGACTAGGAATAAGGTGGATAGACGACATTACTCAGAAATTGATAAACAATGGCTGATTGTTGTCTGACCTCCATGTTCAATGTGAATTCCATGTTGGAAAGGACAAGCAGCAGGGACATGAATGGTTCTGGAAAAAGAGGAGAAGCATTTCCACTGGTGACGGATGAAAACCAGTGGATTTAGTAGAAACACGTCAACTAAAACTCCTCACCCACAAATTCTTCATTCCTGAGGATTGATAGAACTGGGACGTACCACTGAGGAGGAGGAAGAGAAGAAAGTCACCAGAACAGAGGCTTCCCGTATGGGATGCCGACTGTAAAGTAATAAGTTCCCTTTAGTTTTAAGTATCTCTATTTGATGCCTTATTTGGATTAATGTTTTAAAGTTTAAACAAAATTGCAGTTTACCCCTTTTTATCATTAGGTTCAGGTATATTTGTTTATAATTGTAATTGTATTAATAATATTATTATCATCTCCTATATTATTATCGGAGACAAGCGTTAGTGCCTGTTCACTCATCAAAATCAGCTTTCTGCACTCCATTGTGAGCAGTGATTGAAACAGTGTGTGTGTGTGCGCCTGACCTCCAGGACTCTGGGTGTGTGCAGCAGGTGTGTGAAGAACTGAGGCAGGGTCCTGCGGCTGAGAGCCAGTCTGAGGAAGTAGCGGCCTCGTCCCTGAGCTGAGAGCAGCTTCCTGCAAGCTCTGGTCTGCTCAATAGCCAGGGAGAGAGCAGATAGCCTACACACACACACACACACACACACACACACACACACACACACACACACACACACACACAGTTAAATTCCTGCTGATTGATGCCATGAGGAACCAGCGGAGCTTGGTTGATACCTGCCGCAGGTGTCGTGATGGGGAAGCTGCTGGAAACAGTGCCAGTAGTCTCTGTGCACCAGGCTGAGAACTGGTTCTGGAAAGAAGCATCAGTCACCTCAGGAGATACCTGCACGTGTCATTTAAAGGCTGCATTCTGGTCAATGTTGCATGAATCTGTTGGGGTTGATACGCACGCTGCAGCCCCTTCCTGAGGACCAGCTCCAGCAGCTCGCAGCAGGAGGGCAGGTGAGGGTTGGAGTCGGTCACCGCGTCCCCACCTGACTGTAAATTCAGCACACAAACTACAGCAACACAAACAGGAAGCAGCATGTCCGTGATCGTGCCTGTGTCGCTGAGCAACACGACGCACGGCCGCGGTTCTGGCCAACGCATCAAACACAACTCAGTTACAGGAACCCTCCGACATGAATGTGGCCTACCTCTGAGGGAGGAGAGGAGCGGGTCTCTGGGCGCCATGCTGACCAGTCTGCTCTGGATCAGAAACCAGCAGGATGTTGTGGTAAACCAGCTGGGACCGCACTTCCGTGTGCGGGACACGCCCAACACCCGCAGGCTCCCAGTCGGAGACGTGGTGGTGGAAAACCGATTATAGGTGTTTTGCTGAGAAGTGTTCCTCCTTTAAAACGGTGTCACCTGTTATCTCTATGGCTGCGGTCCCTCTTCTAAAATCATGACGTAATAACATGTCTTTCACGTGGTTATCTCGTTTTGACAGCTGTCTGAAGCCATGTTCATGCTGACCACCGGATAAACAACCTTCAGTGACGACAATCAGACACCATGGTCATTACAGCTACAATCAACAAGTAGGAGGGGCGTATTTAATTTCAATACCATACAATTACGTTCGACGGGAGTTTGAAACGAAAAAGAAAGCTGCGCAAAGGAGATGGGGGGACCGGCTTTTCTCGGGGTACCATTTCTCGATATAACACTAGAGCGAAGCGTTGAGCGTGCCCGAGCCCTGACACACACACACACACACACACACACACACACACACACACACACACACACACACACATCCGAAAATAGCATGAAACAGGTTTTGTAACCGTTTTGCTTCCAGATCAGACATTCGAACTCGGCGCTTGAATGGCCGTCAGTCGCTTCGACGGTGCTTTTGGCGGCCTCTGGCGGCCGCGGTGTGGAACTGCTGTTGAGGCGGTGGCATGAAGAAGGCGCGCGCTTTGCCTCGTGCCGCAGTTTGGAAGGTGGATGAAAGCGGAGCTCCAGAGAAAGATGGCAGAGCGCTAATTTAGTCCGAGTTTACAGCAAAAATCACCACAAACCCAGTGTTGAGTCATTTAACGAAAGGATTTTCTTCCAGTAAGAGGTGAGAATTTATTTTCTTCCTTTGAAATCCATATGATTGAAGTAAAAGGGCTCCATTAGGAGGATGTAAATACCTAAAGTAAGAATTTTGACTATGTTTTAATTTGCCTTTTGGCTTGTTTTGATGTGGACTTGCAGGTAGAGGTTGGCTCGTCATTCACATTTATAGAAAGAGTCTGTACATGTGTTTGTTCTGCTGTGGCTCTGCTGGTAATCCTGGATTTCTCCTAATCCCACGGCTCCTTTGCCACACACACACCCTCCACAGATCATCCTAACAGGAGTCACGCCGTGGGTTACAGAGGCACTCAGCTGGCTGGTGAGGTCCGCTCAGAAACACGTTAACATCGAGTGTTTGGGTTTATCCAGCACCTTAGGGACATTTCTATGAAACAAACATCTTTTATCCTCATAGGGAGAAATGTTTTGTGAAAGAAAAGCAGATTTTCAGCATGGATGCTGTTCTCTTCCCACAGAATTGTCAGACCTTTAGAGTCTCTGTTCATGTGTTTTGGCTCAGCTGCCTCCTCTACAGAAGGAACAGCAAATCCCCTCAGTGCAGAGGCGGACTGACTGCTGAATCAACAGCAAGCCGGTCCAACAATCCCACACATCCTTCCAAAAGAGCTCTGTGCTGCTGCTTCACAACTCCAGGGGAATAAAGTTGCATAGAAGACGCACTGACCCACGCACGCCATAAAATCCTGTTACTGTGCACTATTTTCATCCTGTTCCCACGCTGGCTGTAGTTGTCACTGACTCTGTGGTTTTCTGAGAGGAGAGAGACGCCTCCTCTGCGTGTGGGCTCTGCCCCCCCCCCCCCCACACACACACACACACACACACTAATCACCTCTCATAACAAGCCCTCAGCAGGATTGGAGTGCAGAGCTCTGCTGAAGGTTCTGCAGTGCTCCTCTTGCTTCGCACCTCGCGATTTGTGCTCTCTCATCAATTTGCACCCGGAGCTCGGTCAGCTGCAGTTTGCCTCCAGCTCCTGACAGAACGAGCGCCAGCACACTGAAGGTTTTTTATTATCGTACCAAAGGGCACCGGCCTCGCTCCTCTGCTGCCAGCATGATGAAAAGCTGCCTGCAGTTCCTTGTCGAACCGGCCAAGAGGCTGAAAATCAGACTCGAGGTATGTGGACCCTCCTGTCTCACATAATTGTGTGTCCAAAGAATATTGTGAACCTCGTGTTTCTCCTCCAGGAGTCCCATAAGAGAGTGAAACAGGAGAAGAAGGAGCCTTTGGTGGAGAGTCAGGTATTTGTCATGGAACTGGCTCGAGAGCTGAACAGAATCTGCCAGGTGGGCTTTTCTCCCCGTACCGTGTCACATCCATCAACTGCAGCTAACAGGTGCTCTTTTATGTCTCGACCCCTCAGAGGTCAAACGTCCTGTCCCACATCTGGACAGGTGAGGACGTCTGGCCACCCAGCGTGTGCCGCAACTTCATGGTGGACTGGGCTGCAGTGCTGGAGAAGAGAGTCCAGGTATGGAATCTGCACCGCACCTAGTTCCTGTTGTAACATCAGGACCGATTTAAGGGTCTCCGTCTGTCTTGTAGCAGAAGATCGAGCCCTCTGAGTACCAGTATGAGGCGCCCCAGAAGAGGGACTGGAAGGGACACCTCATCTGCATGCTGGAGTCGGGGGGCGAGTATGACATGGGACCTCACAAAAGGGTCATCATGGACTGGACGCGGGAGATTAAAAGCAAGGCTCAGGTGAATGCTGGGTGATTAAAGTCTGACCCAGTTCCTCCTTTATGTCTGAGCAAGATGATTAAACTAAACCTTGCCCTTGATGATCACCTGTCATACCGTCCAGCCCGCCGTCTGGCCCGGCGAGCCAGTGCTCATGGTTCTGGATGACCTGGAGTTTCAATGGAAGAGGGGCCGCCTGCCCAACCTGCTGCTAGCCGTGGAGCTCGTCATGCTGGCCGTGCTGAATGCCGACAGCCCAGAAAAGGTCCGCAGGACCCTGAGTGTGTGTGTGTGTGTGTGTGTGTGTGTCATGATGATGCCACCAGGGGCATTAGAGGTTAGGGATGTTTGTGTGCTGTGTGAAGCCCTGTCATCCTAATCTCTTTATGTCATGGTCCAGCTCACCTTGGCCTGCAACGGCTCATGCTTCCTTATGTCTGCAGGAGGACGTGACCCAGCAGTGGCTCGTGAAGAAGCAACGGAGCCAGAGGATCGGTGAGTAACATCAACCATAAAGCTGCCTCTCATCAGCACAACACTGATGATTCTGACTCAGGACAGCAGCCATCACTTACACATAATCCGTGTGTGTGTGTGGAAATAAATTCACAGAGGAGGGCTGTGTTCATAGTCTGTGTTGGTTTGCTCTTTCCAGATGCTGTTCACTACATCCCGCACAGTGGTAAGTTCACACACACACACACACACACACACACACACACACACACACACACACACACACACACACACACACACACACACACACACACACACACACACACACACAGCCCATGGACAGAAGATCAGGACCTGAAACCAGAACCGGAGACCGGCTGACCTTCTACCGTTTGGTGACTTTTGAAGCTGTTGGGGCTAAAAAGCTGTTTTCTGACGTAGCTGCAGCTCAGTGAAAACACACTCGGTTACAATGTGAATAAAACACAACAGATCAGATTATTACTAACAAAGTCGAGAGGGGAAAAGGAAACTCGGCCCCAAAGTCAGGCTAAAGTTTCGACTTTTGTCTTTTACAGTGTGGAACTGGATCTGTGATGCAGCAGGTGAGGACATCTCCTGTAAGCTTTATTCTCCTTCACATTTCATGTTGACAGTGTTTAATCGTTCCACAGAGGACGTCACCCTGGACTCAGAGTCGGCTAACCCCGACCTGCTCATCTCCAGTGATGACAAACGCATGCGCTGTGGTCTGGAACGCCGTGATGTTCCTTTGTGCCAGCGGCGCTTCGATGGCTGGTGGTGCGCCGTGGGCCAGGAGGGCTACACCTCCGGACGCCACTACTGGGAGGTAGAGGTGGGAGAGCGGGACTGGAGGCTGGGTGTGGCTAAAGCGTCAGCTGTGAGGAAGGGCTTCCGCTCATTGAACACAGACGTGGGCTACCTGACTATCCGTCTGGAGAGAGGTACGGATCTGAAGGCCCTGACGGTGCCGACCACCCCCTTACCCCAAAAGCAGATCCCCAGGAAGGTCGGGGTGCATCTGGACTACGAGCATGGCCAGCTGTCCTTCTACGATGTGGAGAAGCGCTCACATTTGTTCACTTACAGCGAGAACTTCACAGAGAAACTGTACCCTTTGTTTGGGACTGTGGAGGTGGTGAAAGACCTGGTGATCCGGCCTGCGGGGGTCCGCGAGCCATGCCTCTGTCCCGGGCCCTGCCTGTGGAACTGATCCCAGCAGCGTCTGGAATCTCCGCTACTCTGGTCTGTCCGGACCTCGAGCTCTGGCTGAGACTCTGGTTCCTCATGTGGTGAGCCTCGTTGGACCAGGAACAAGAACCGCCATTCTTCTACATCATAATTTTAGTTTCTCCGCCTTCACGGAGACGCACTACTCCACCACTAGGGGTCAGTATTTAAACAGAGACAGATTAAAACATGACTTCACTCTGCTGGGGTCTGTTAGCCTGGCAAGCCAGACTAAATAAATGTATTATTTAGTCTGGCCACGCTCCATTGACGGCTCTCGGCTGTGGGGCGGGTTCTACCGTTGTATTTCAAATGATCTCTGCATTCCACTGGACAATGAATGTGACATACTCTTGTTTCACTCTGTTGCATCATCCCACCCACCAGGCATATAGAGTGCCCTGATTGGCCCACAAAGCGGATAAAGCTCTGTGATTTGTTCACTAAGCAGATAGAGCACTATGATTGGCCCACCATTATGGACCAATCACAGCTCTTTATGTGCTTGAAACCCCTCTAGAGAGTTGTGATTGGCTAGCCAGAGTCCTGGTAGGAGCTGCTGAGGTTCCAATGGACTCTACCTAGACCAAACTTTGCAAAGCAAGAATTTGGTCTAGTTCACTCTGCTGGGGTCTGTGGGGCATTTAGGAGGAAAACCGGAACTAGATTTTCATACCAACGTTATAAACCTGAGTTTTTCATCTGTTGTTAAAGAACCTGGATGTTTTCAGATGGTGCCTGTGTGTGTATGTGTGTGTGTGTGTGTGCGTTAGCTGCTGCAGATAGCCAGGCATGTGAACAGTTAATCTCAGCTTCGTCTCAAGCTTCCTGTAAACATCTACAGGCACGAGCTGCTTATGCAGCCGCGTTGTTTGTCTGAGAAATAAAATTAGGGCAATGCTTCTTTTCTCTCTCTCCCAAATGTAAATAAACTCAATAAACATTTTGTTTTGTCTTCAATGAGCCCACTATTCATTCATTAATCAAGTTTTCTGTAGAGATTTTAATTACAATTTTGTATTAAGTGCAATAAAACAGATGCACAGAGAGGAAAGGATGAACAGGTGCTTAAAGGTAAATGACGTACATTGATGCAGAAGCCTTTCAGTTTTTCACATCCTCCTAAAACGTACCAAAACATTTTCATCAGAATCAAATCCAATCTGCCACCTTTTCTCTGCTAAACCATTTAAAACTACGGCTAAGCTGTGTGGAGTACGAAAACATTTAAAACATCAGAGAAACCCTTTAGGTGTCAGTTTGGTTTTCATGTTATAGAACTAATCATGTTGCAGTGATGTCATCCCTTCAGGAGTCACGCTACGCTGCAGAAACGTGCCTGGTGTGAGCTGTTCACATCATAACTACGACAGATAAAGTAATCTAAAGTAATACTTTGCATTGTATTCTCATTTCGACCTAGACTGGACGTACGATTACCACTTGCTTGTCAATGCTAAAAGATCAATGCTAACATTCTAGAGCTAGTAGTGAATATGGTCACATGATGGTAGCATGATCAAAATATCAGCGTTAAAACATATCAATAAAATAATATGATGCAACAGAACGTAACTCTTTGGCCCCAAAACAATTTCAACAGACATTTCCAAATAGTGGCTAGTGCTGTGATGTTAGCGTGTGCTGTGTTTAAATACGACACATTTAAGCCTTGTTTCTACCTGACCACTTTAGATGTGACACACTTTGAGCCTGATCACTTTACCATGGAAAATGATGAGTCATGTTAACACAACTCTGTAATTTTCTGCGAGCAGATAATTTACACATTTATGTTTACAACTAGCTGTAGTGATGTGTTAGCATTGTTAGCGTGTGTGCTGTATCTATGAGCTGTTTGTATTGTATTTAATTGTGTTGTGTTATCTGTTGAGCTGCAAATTTCATTTTACATATATGTAAATATGGTTTCCTCTACAAATGTGACGTATGAATCTTCTTGCCATTGCGCCCACCTAAAAGTTGTGTTCAACAAGTGTTTGAGCTAGCTTAACACTATGCCCAAGAAGTATTGTGACTAATCTTCTGCATCAAACTGTCCATTTATCAAATAGTTAATTAGATTTCAAAGCTGGTTATTAATTTCACCTAGTTTCTTACTGACAAGGCTAGGCAATAGTCATGGATTAGATCCCAAAACAGTAAGGTTAGCAAGATCACATGTTCCCAAATATTAGCATTAATAGTAATCTTCTGCAAATGGTAATGGGTCTAAGCATTTAGGTCTAAATTAATAAATAGACATCTGAATCTCCGAGATGCAGAATAAAACCAACAGAGCTAATATGAGGTGCTTCCTTCCAGGTGTGACATGAATCTGAACAGGTAAGGTTGGGTTTTAGACCAAGAACACGCTGGTGGTCCAGAACTGAAAGCAACGCAGCAATTACAGATGGTACACAGAAATGGTCCAACATTTGCAAATGTCAAAAAATTCAAAAGAAAAATGTCTTTACCACTCTGAAATATAATACAAGTCTATGAACAAAAGGCCAAATAGGTGACAATCTAAAACTTCCAGGGAGCAGGAGCATCCCAGGAGCTGAGACTGGTTTGATCTGAGTCCAAAGTCATGACATGGGTTACTGATGTGTGTGTGTGTGTGACATGCTAGATGCAACAGAGCTATTAGACTACAGAAACATCAGAAATGAAGACGAGTTTTGTCGGTGTGTAACAGACACGAGAGTGGCCGCCTTCTCCTGTTTGTTGGGGTGTTTTTTTCTTTTGTTTTTTTCATAAAAAAGCTGAATCTTACACACACTCACATAAAAAACCCAGGAAGTGGCTTATTTCCATCAGTGATATCTGGATGTGGGCTTAGTTTTAACAGTTTTTAGGATTCATAAAACATTCTCTTGGTGACGGTAGATCCTCCCGTGACGGTCCTCTGAACCACCTCTCTGGTGACCTGACGGCTCACCATGCCGCTCGTCTCTGTGTGCTGTGACGTCATCGTCATCCCATCTGTCATAAAAGTTTACGAGTGAACAAAGCAGACTTAAAAGCAGACAAGGTTGAAGGTAAATCTGTTTTTGTACCTGAGAAGTAAGGGTCGTTGAGCATGGTGTGTGAGACATTGGTTCGTGTGGTGACCTCTGTCGGCATGTGGAAAACCTCCCTCCTCATCATCGACTGGTTGTTGTACTGAGATAAGGCGCCTGAGGGGGATAAAAAGTAAGTACTGCTACACAATGCTGAGTATCTAGAGGTATCGCTGACCCACTGAGTTTGGAGAACCGTGTGAGTCTCAGAGAACCACATTCAGGTTTCTTACCTCCATCCTGGGACTCGATCGTGATGATGCCCTCCCTCTCTGGACCGAAGCCCTGTGTGGTCCGAGCCTGAACCTTGAACTTATACGGAATGTTCTCGATGAGGTTTGGGACAATGAGGCTGGTCTCTGCGTTGTCGCCGCTCACCTGGAAGGATCGCGGTTTACCTGGATGAAAGAACATTTATGAATCCTGGAAGCTTCTCACACGTGAGTAAGAGTAAGAGTGGATTGTTGCTTCACCTCCACCATGTAGCTGTTCACAGGTGACCTCATAGCCCAGGATGTCTCCGTTGGGTTTACGGGGCTTCTCCCAGCTGAGCTGCAGCGAGTCGGGACTCAGGGCGGTGAACACCAGAGGACCTGGAGCACTGGGAGTGCTCAAGGTAAAGGGAGAGCCTGCATGGAGGTGAAACCCAAAGACTTCAGTCTTCTGGTCAAACCCGGTAAAACCGGTCACTCAGCTGAACCATCACCTGGCACAGGATTGAGGGGGCTCTTCGGGTCCACAGCCGACTCGATGGTGATGACCCCCTCCCTCTCTGGACCCCAGCCCTCCTGGCTTTGAGCCTTCACCTTGAACAGGTAGGACTGGTTGGGCAGCAAGTCGTGGATGATCACAGAGTTCTCTGCTGGGTTTGTCACGTTGAGGCGCTTCATCTCACCTGCAGAGAACCATCAGAACAACAAGTGATGAAAACAGCCTCGCGCACTTTTGTCATGGTCTGCGTCTGCGTCTCCCCTCATGTGTCTCCTTGTGTTCTCCATCCCTCTCTAGGTTCTCCTTTTGTGTCTCCTAGCGCCTTCATGTGTCCTTGTCTGCGTCTCTTTTATGTGTCTCTTTGTGCTCCTCATGTGTCTCCTGTTTTGCAGCCCTCTAGATCATCCCTCCCAGGTCCTGTGTTCCTTCAGTCTTCCCCAGTCACCCCTCTACAGTTGTTTATAGGTTCAGCTTCTCCTTTTATTAGTCTCTTTAGTAGGTTTTCCCACTGGTTTTTGTAGTTTCCCTTGCCCCTAGAATATTAGTTAATTTTGCGTGCTCATCTTGTCTTTCGGTTTTTTACTCTTAGGTCATGTTAGTTTCCTCCCTGATTAGTTAATCTGCCTCCCATCATGCCCCAGTGTATATAACCCTGTCTGCGTCTCTGTCTGTTGTCGGTCCACTGTTTGTGTCAGCGTTGTTTTGTGCTCTATGTGAGCTTTTGTTCTCGCCTCTAGGTTTTGTGCTCTAAGTGAGCGTTTATTCTCGTCTCTAGGTTTTGTGCTCTGAGTGAGCTTTCGTTCTCCTGTTGTTCAGGACTTTGGTTTTTGGCTTCCTGCCCTTTTTGGATTTTTCGTTCCTCATCCTAATAAAAAGGATTTACTTTTTAAACCGCTCCTGCCTTGTGTCATCTGGTGCTTCTGCATCTTGGGCCCTAACCTCCTGCTAACATTCAACGCGACAACTTTGTATCTACCTACAGGTGAAACTGGAAATATTAGAATCTGGTGCAAAAGTCCATTTATGTCTGATCCAGCTCAGACTGAGAGACCATCTAAAGGCTCAGAAACCCTCAGCAGGTGTTCTGGATTCATTGGCTGACCAGAGTGTGAAACTTTGAGTCTAGAATAATTTAAGCCTATAACTGTCTGAGACTTTGAATGTGGAGTTTTCATAAGCTGTAAGCCAGGGGTCCTCAATTATAATGGTCCGAGGGCCACTCACAAAAAAGACCCAGAAGCAAGGAGGCCGGAGGGGTGGGGGAGTCTCTCTCTCTCTCTCTCTCTCTCTCTCTCTCTCTCTCACTGATTGAGCGAGCGGAGCGGGACGCGCGACAACTTGCTCATTTAACATAATTCACGGCCCAAATCCAACAGAACCGATCGGGCTGATTCGGTTCGGGTTCGGTCTCAGGTTACAACTTCAGCGCTCGGCCCTGCAGTACGACATGAAGGCAGACCAAAGTTTCCCACCTGGTAAATGTGGAGAACACCGCTCTGACAGATGTGGATGCTGCGCTGGTGCCGCCGTTAGAATCACACAACTACATTCCACTATAACTGATTATGGTTCTCGTCTATGATGCAGAACCGTTTATGCCCACATCTCATGCATTGATTATTTGATTATTTTCCTCAGCTCTAGCTATCCTACACCTCCCGGTCGGCCGTCGGGGGCGCGAGTGGGGTTTGGGGGCCACCAATTGAGTATCACTGCTGTAAGCCATAGTCATCACAATTATTAGAACAAATAAAGACTTAAAATATCTGTCTGTGCATGGAATGAATCTATCTCATAGTTTTAGGCTGAATCACCGACATAAACGATATTTTGCACCAGATTCTAATATTTCCAGTCTGACCTGTGTCAGCTGTGCTCCACCAGATCCAGTCCTTCTTTTGCAGTCTCATTGTAAGATTGTTGTTCTGAGCCCAGTGTTAATTTGAAGAAACTCTTTTTGGATTATTCCTGCCTGTTGCTGCGGTGTGCATGCCTTCATCTTTGTTCTAATGCCACATCATACACACATCGGCTCAACTTCAAAACATAACCCTTTCCAGACTTGAATCCAGACTTTACTTTCTGAGAGCTTGATTAAACTCATCCAGCGGCTCGTAGGACATTTGGCTGACAGTCAGACAGGATTGAATCCAGCAGGAAAAGTAGCAGGTTTGAACACTGATCACTTAGTGTGTGAGCGTCTGGGATGTGAATAACTCTCAACTATCATGACACTAAAATTTGTGACAGAATCTGTCAAATTGACCAAGTTGTCTCAGTTTTGTGTTTGTTAGCTGTGGCGAGCCTTGAATCCAAAAGTCCATCATTCGCTTCAGGTGAACGTCCTGTGGTCGTTTGGAAAGGTTTTGCTAACAAATGCACGCACAGAAACATTTGTTGCTGCCAGGCGATAAAAGGCCCTGCCCCCCTCCCTCGGCTGTTTCATTTACCTCCACTGAGCAGCTGGTAGAGGACGCAGTATCCCAGGATGCTTTTCTCACAATGGGGCTCCTGCCAGCTGACTTTAAGAGCCGTTGGTCCCAGAGCAGAGAACACCAGTCTGCTGGGGGTGTCTGGGACACCTGGAGAGAGTCGGGCATCTGATGGACCACACACACACACACACACACACACACACACACACACACACACACACACACACACACACACACACACACACACACACACACACACACACACATATATTTATAACTGTGTTTCACATCAGATCATCTCACCCAGTGGCAGCTGGGATACACATATTTAGATAAAAACTACATTAATGTTCATTGCAGTCTGAATTAGTTGGTGCGTCCACTTGAGGCCTTCGCTGTTTGTTTCAGAGAAGCAGGAATGAAGACATCACAGAGGGCAGCATTTCAAAGCAAACCCGGCTAACTGATCCGGCGCCATCATGCTGGTGGGCTGCAGACTCACCCCGGAGCACTCTGTCCAGACTGGACAAGGCCTCATTGACATCTGAAGACTGTGTCCTGGCCCTGGAACCCTGAGACAGGCCGTAGCTGAACTGGCTCTGAGAGCTGCTCTGCACCCCAGAGTAGCTGAAGCCACCTGATGGAGCTTTGAGCAGGGATGGGGGCAGAGGAGTAGACAGGAAAAGGAAACGGGAAAACGGGAGGAGAAAAGGAGAGCAGGTAGGAGGGAGGGAGACAGAGCGATAGTCAGCATAGCTCCTGCAAGGTCTGTTCAGCCATCAGCTCCAGCCCGCTAACAGTCCAAGCCATCGTCACCATGCACAGGTAACCAGCCGCGGCTTCACAATTACTGCAAATCCGCGTTCCAGACAGGCGGACCCGACCATCAGCTTTAGGAGAGGAACCGTGGGAACTTACTGAGATCTGGGAACTGACTCGTCACATCACCCATGACGATGGAGTCCCGGATGTTTTCATCTGTGTAACCTCTGTTTTCTGAACGCTTCCTCATGATGACCTCAGACATGTGCACGCCTCCTCCAATCATGTCCTGTCTACGAGGACCTCCTGCAGAAGCGCATCAGCTGCGTAAGAAGGGCTGGAGTTCCTGTCAGACTCAGGTGTGGCCACGTGTCTTACCGGATCCAGACATGTAGGTGGTGTGTGTCTCTGTGGTGAAGGAGCCGCCGCCTCCTCTGTAGTTGGAGCTCAGCGTGGACATGGGAGAGGATGATGCCGATAAGTTGCGTGTCGTTGACCCTCCAGGGAACAGGAAGTTCTGTTCCCACTTCCCATTTGTCATGTAATCTGTGGAGCAACGCAAACAGAGGCAAAAGGATAAAGACACAGAGCCAAGTCACCACTGATGCGAAGCACCACTCCTCCAGACTGTTGATGCTTTAGGAGAGGTTAGGGCTTCATCAGCTCTGATTTTCCTGTTTGAGCTTCTGCAGAAGCACCGAAGATCACAGCCTGTCACCGCTGCTTTTGCTTCCGACTCTTTAATGAGTGAAAAATGTGAAAATTGTTGAAAAGTAAGACTAAGATATAGAAGAAAATAACTGTTGCGATACTGTTCATGGCCACAAGATGGTGACAAAACGGTTTTTACATATTCAATGAGAGGAAAATAACACCCTCACGTTGAACTTATAAGACATTAATCAGTTGAAAATCCACCCATGACTGGAAAAAGATGATTTACGTTCTAACTGCAGTGTCGCTGGAGCCACACCCTTTAGATGTTGTCTGCTGCAGCACTAACGTCTTCCACGTGGTAAAGATCAGCGTTAGTTTTCTTCTGCTGTTTGGTGTCAGCGTAAACATCTTAAATGTTGCTGCTTCTCATCAAAATAACACCTGGGGAGGAGCGCATAGCAACTGCAAAGGAAGATGTCATAACACAAACTGGCCTGCAGAATCAGAGAGATTGGTAAGAACATAGTTATTGACGTGAAGCTGTCTCCGGATCAGCGCCTCTCCAGAGGGACGGAGAGAGAACAGACAGCGGCGCCTGGAAAAATCTGCCACCGATCATTAACTGGGTGTGGTCAGTTGATGCCAGTGCTCCTGAGTGCAGGGGGCTACAACAGATGGGACAGATGCCAGCAAGGGGAAAAAGGATCAATGCCTGAAACTGAATGACAGAAAACTGAGTCGGCGGTCTTTTGTGGGAACAGGACTGTCCGTGCATAACAGGTGGCATGCTAGCTGTCTGTCTATCAGCCAATCTGATGGAGCGGGCTTCACCTGGCAAGGGTGTTTTGGTGTAGCTGGGGTGGGGGCCCTCATCTGAGCTCGCCTCTGTGTCTGTGCTGAGCCGACTGGGGATGACGTCCACTCGCTTTTTCCACGTCACCTGACGGAGCTCCAGGTTGGACCCCACCAACTTGACATGATGCCAGCCTTGGGTTTGTGGTGACAGGAGAGAGGTGAGCAGGTGGAGGATTGGTTTGCAGAGAAGAAGACTTGTTAAAAACTGTTTCAAACAAGATGCCTGAAAAGGTTTGATCTTAGTTTAGGTAAATTGAGCCGAGTCTTTCAGGACAAACCGAGTATGACAGCAGAGGCACCTTGCGGTCACTGGCTGTCAGACATGCATGAAGCACTGGAAGCAGGCGGCTGACAGTTTGTGAGCATTTCTTGATGTAAAATGCCCGACAGGTGGTCGGGATTACAATGGGCAAACATGAGGAGGACGAATCTTCACAGCTCTTCTAGCTGTCTCTGAGAAGTGAGTTATGGTAACACTGAATGCGTTTTCTGCTTCTCCGTCCCCCTACTGGTTGAAAGCGGAATTACAATTGTTCTAAACAACCCTGCTGCAGCCTCTAACGAGTGTAGGCCACGCTGACATTCACTCTGGTTTTAGCTCTTTGAGTTAGGGTCTTTGCCTCCAAAGACATTACTCTCTTCCTTTTACTTTCAGCCTCCGCCATGATGCGAACAAAAAGGCTAAATTCTTCTTGTGCTTTATATTGAAGGTTGGCAAATTGGCAAAGGTAAACTGCTAGCCTTTATTTGAGCTACCGGCACATTAAACTCCGCCCTGTCTGTTGCTCCACCTCCCAATATTGTACCTGCTTGAACCACCAAGTGCAGTTTCTGGTCAGCAGAGGGCTACAGAGTGCTGTCCCACGTGAAACTGCATGAGTTTCTGGCTCAAAAACCACTGAGACCAGTTTGAAAGCAATAGCTCAAAGTGTTTAAGTCTATTTAGTGTTAATTTTACTGTTTAGAATAGCTCTTTATAATGTAATGCTTTCAGGAGGACATGCAAACTGAATTTTTGGTGTCATTCCTTGAACAACACAGCATCAGCTGCATAAAAATAGAACCTCGAAGAACGAACCACAAAAACCGGACCTATCGCTATCTGCTCCTCAGTTTGAGACTCACAAAGAAAACTCAGCTAGCTATTTGCTGGCACAGTCAGTTTAGTAGGTTGGAGCCATTTGCACCGGTCTGATTGTGGTGGTTTCCACTGCACAAACTGTAGATGGGTGCAACAAGGCAGAGAGGGAGTGAGCTGCAGGCCTTAATGGATGAACAACAAAGTCTCTCCACCTCTGGAGGAATCACATTAAAGGTAACATTTCTAATTCAGTAAGAGAAATGTCAAGCTTCAAAGACCAGAAAAAATAAATAAACACAATGAAAAATATGTTTAAATAACCCCAAAACTCTGCCTAAAGCTGAACAACACTACACTCTGAGAGAAGTCTGACACTCATGATGATGCATTTGACTTGTCCTGACATACCTGCCCTCATTTTGGTGGCGCCAGTTTTCCAGCAGATAGACAATTATCTTTATTCCTTTCTCTAAGACCCAATTACCACCAGCTTGTCACAATCTGCTCCTGCCTCCCTGACTGTGTCTCTCCCCTGCCCTTGATTAGTTTTTATTTGTCTCACCTGCTCCTTGTTAACCTGCCCATGTGTTCCTGATTTTCCCCTGTGTATTTATACCTCCCGTCTTGTTTGAGTTTTTGTCGGATCATTGTTTGTTGTCAGCTTTGTTTTGTTCTGTCGTTCCTGCTCTGTCATTAAAACAACTTTTATTTCATCCGTGCCTGCATTCCTGCCTCCTGATCTGCTCCACCACACATGGTCCGCTGTCATCCACACCCTCAACGTGACAGAATGATCCAACCAACCTGGACCTGTGGTGAACTCTAAACATCTGCCTGGAGGATTACTTTTTTGCTTTTTCTCCATTTAGCGGAGGGAGATTCCGACTCGAGGGGTTTCGGAGCATCCTACCTGTTTCCGGGGTGATCGGACCCATTGAGGGGGTTTCGGCGCATCCTATTTGTTCCCGGGGTGGTCGAACCCATTCTCCTCTCCTGCTTTCGGCCCCGTCCTGTTTTTTCCCAATGGAAGCCGCAGATCCTAGAGCTTTTGATGGAGTTACGCCCCCTATGCACGCCAACATTCTCCGGGGTGGTAGGGCCGGTCTCCCCGCTCTTCTTCTGCTTCCCTGCACCCAAGCCTCTGCTTGTGACCCAGCAAATCGTGGGCACCTGCTCAGACCGTTTGTCGAGTACCTGCCGCCGAGCTGGGTTTCCTCGCGTCGCTCCAGCAGTTCATCCTATTCCTGGTCCACTCCTGCGGGGCCTATGCCTGAAGGTCCTCCATGCTGCAGCCTCTTCAGAGTTCTGCCGCTGCAGCCTCTTCAGGGTCCCACGCCTGCTGTTGCAGCCTCTTCAGGATCCCACGCCTGCTGCTGCAGCCTCTACAGGGTCCCACGCCTGCTTCTGCAGTCTCTACAGGGTCCCACACCTGCTGCTGCAGTCTCTACAGGGTCCCACACCTGCTGCTGCAGTCCCTACAGGGTCCCACGCCGGCTGCTGCAGTTCCAGTTCCCGAGTTCGAGTCCAAGTGTTCCGAGTTCGAGTCCAAGTGTTCCAGTTTCCGAGTGTTCCTGTTCCCCAGTGTCCTGTCGAGTTCCAGTGTCCCGCGCCTGCTGCTGTTGAGTTCCAAGTCCCCGAGTTCCAGTGTTCCAAGTTCCTGAGTTCCTGTTCCAAGTCCGAGTGTTCCTGTTCCGAGTCCGATTGTTCCAGTTCCCAGTGTTCCTGTTTTGAGTCAGAGTGTCCCAGTTCCCGTTCCAGAGTCCGAGTGTTCCAGTTCCCTGTTCCAGAGTCCGAGTGTTCCGGTTCCCAAGTGCAAGTGTCCCGAGTCTCCAGTGTTATGAGGCTTTGTGGGCATCTGGTATCTGCCCCTTGGGGGGGGGGGGGGGGGGGGGGGTACTGTCACAATCTGCTCCTGCCTCCCTGACTGTGTCTCTCCCCTGCCATTGATTAGTTTTTATTTGTCTCACCTGCTCCTTGTTAACCTGCCCATGTGATCCTGATTTTCCCCTGTGTATTTATACCTCTTGTCTTGTTTGAGTCTTTGTCGGATCATTATTTGTTGTCAGCGTTGTTTTGTTCTGTCGTTCCCGCTCTGCCATTAAAACCACTTTTATTTCATCCGTGCCTGCTTTCCTGCCTCCTGATCTGCTCCACCACACATGGTCCGCCGTCATCCACACCCTCAACGCGACACAGCTTTCATGAGACAGAAACTATTTCACACTAAATCTATGTTCACCAGTAGTGCAGCTAGTTGAAAATCAGTGCTTCTTACACTAGAAGTAACCTACATAAACATGCAGAGGGGAAAATATTGTTGCTTTTAAGCTTAATATATTACCTTTACTTATGGCCGATAAGATGTGATACTCTATATAAATATAGGACATCAACCTTATTGGTTCTATTTCTGGACGTTACAAACACACACTGGCTCTCCATTAAAGACAGAATACCGACATTTAACCCTCCCACTGTCATAATGGATGTGACCCCGTGAGAAAAGTTGACTATTGAGCAGGGTTGATGGTTTATCCCTTAGGTCCATGTGGCAGGGGTGAGGTGTGAGCACCACCTCACTCCTGCCACATGGACCTCAAGGGATAAACCATCAACCCTGCTCAATGGTCAACTTTCCTCGCGGGGTCACACCCATTAGGACAGATTAACTGAGGTCACACCATTTCATGAGCAGTGCAGAATGAGGCTCAAACAAACATTTTCTAAGGGTTTGTTGAATTAAATGGAGGTGCAACAACAGATTCCCCTTGCAGAAGACGCTGCTACAAGTATACTGGAGCAAATGCACACCACCAGCTGGAGCCGGTTTTGTGTTCTGGGTACCCACCTTCCCCAGAGATGCTCGGTGTCTTGGAGCTTGTGGGTGACTTCAGCACATCACTGCTATACATCAGGTAGCTGTCATACTCATCTCCTGCCTCTGCATCCACAATAGGAACATCTGGAATGATGGGAACTACAGAGACAGAGAGGAAAATCAGTCTCTTTCACAAGAAGCAAGCCTAACCCACACGTCCCAGGTCTCAGCAGAGACTTACTGGACAGAGGTCTCACAGGCTGCGATGCCAAGTTGATGGTTGCGTCTCTGAAAGGACCCCAGCCCACACTGTTTCTTGCTCGGACTTTGTACTGATAAGTCTGTGCACTTTGGAGATTTTCTATCAACAGCATCCGTTTCTTTGGGTTGTCGATCTTCACTTTCTTCTCTGCTCCCACCGGTTCTGTTTGTGGGGCGAATGTCGTTAGTGTGGGATTACGCTGCAACTCCAAACAACCTTCTACCGTTGTGAGAAGATTCTCTTACTCAGGTCATCATCGATGGGCGTGTAGATGACCTCATATGCTGTGATGTTGCCGTTGGTCTCTGCAGGCTCTGCCCAGCTGAGCTGCGTGACAGTCGGGCTGATCACGTTAAAGGCCAGACGACCAGGCTCACCAGGAACTAGGGGGTGAGGGAAGGAGCGGTTTGTCAGAGCAAAGTCAACACATCACTTTACTTACAGAGATGTGGATAACGGCGTTAAAATAGCTTTTTCAGAAACGTTTAATCGTATTAATTACTTCCTCTATGGTCAACACATTCTCACACCTTCCTCTCACCCCCGTCCTAACCTTAACCCTCGTGTGCATGCAGAACCTTCTTTCTAGTTGTAACATCGCCCTCCAACACGGTTAACAGGAAGTTTGCACGAGAAACAAGGGTTGAGGTTAGGATGGGGGTGAGGGGAAGGTTAAAGGTCGGCTCCCAGGTCAGAACAATTAAACCATTGGAGTCAACGTAATTCAAGATGGCTGCCACAGCCCGCTGAGTTTGGTGTTTTATCGGACGGAGGTTACTTCTTGAGTTTGCGGTAATTACCGTCCTCCAGAGTTTGACAGGAAACAACTTCCGTATTTTCGCCATCTCCCATTGCGTTGTAGGCACACACCCTTGTCTCATAATCACAGTAGGGATACAGGTTCGTCAGCTCGGCTTGAGGAGTCTTCACGTCTAAGACCTGGGCATCTTTCTCTGGGTCACCGTAGATCCAGTACTTCACCTGAAACAACCACATTTACTGAATTTGAAAACTAAGACAAAGAGGAGAGAATAGAAGTGTGTTGAAACCAACTAGAAGCACCTTGTATCCTGCAGGGTTACCGGGAGGTGGATCCCAGTTCAGGTGGATGTTTCTGGGTCCAGTTGCTCTTGCCTTGAGGTTTGCTGGGGAGAGAAGGCGACCACCGGGGGACGTGGCTTTTGGATTTGTGAAAGCTTTCTGCTGCAGCTGATCTACATCAGGAGATCTTAGAACTGCAGGAAGTACAGAAACATGCATCAAATAGCCTCAAGTACCTCATCTATGAAAACTTATGAAGTCTCCTTGCAGGCGTCTTACCTCCCTCTGTGACATTGACATTGGTCGTCTTCCTTTCTCCAACCAAAGCATTGGTGCTGGGGTCAAACAGCTCCAGCTGGAAGGTCTCTGGCTTAACTGGGCCTGGGTGAGCTTTGGGGTCGATCACTATGTTCTTCTCTGTTTCTCCAGGACCAAACATCAGTGGGCCAGAAAGCTCAAAGCGTTGGGCCTTCTTGGTGCGCCATTTAACTGAGGCTGGAGCGTCTTGGTTACGAGTGCGGACCACCGGAATGGTATAGGCTGGATCCAAAGTGCTGAAGTTCTGCATACCTTTCTTGAACATCATCACACTTGGTTCTAGGAGAAAATAGGGTCATGTTGGAGAACGAGAGGAAATCCCATTGATCTGACAAATTCCATCATCTTTCATTCACCTGGTTGGTCTGCGATGGTGACGGTGGTTCTCGGGTAGCGGCCCAGCTTGGCGCCCTGTCGTGGGTTACTAAGGTCCATGACAAACTGCTTGATCTTTTTGTCCTCTAACAGGCCGTCTCTCTCACTCAGCTCCAGCAGAGGAACAGGAACCACCTTCTGAGTCTCACCAGGACTGTAGGACAAGTCTCCTTCTTTGCCTACGTAGTCCTGGAATTCAGAGTTCAGGATGCTTCCGTTTTAGTTTGGTTCTTGTAAAGAGATTTGAAGACACGTTTACATTCTCACCTTCTTGTCTTTGGCAGTGAGGTCTTTGGTACGGTAGGTGACCTGTGTGAGCCCATCCTCTATAATCTCCCTGCTGATTGGGATGTTTGCGACCCTGTCCTGTCTGCTGTAGGTATAATTTGGCTGGAGGAATGAGAACACGCTGGTGGCTAAGGAGAAAGGTGTATGGAGGTAGGTTAGTGCCACAGAAATAATCTTTTGTCTGAGACCCTTGGTTTTCCCCGTGAGGGATATCTCACCGTGTTCTTTGATGATGGTGATGTTAACAAAGCGTTTTCCGATCTCTGCGATGCCCAGCGGCACATCCCTGGCCTCCACCTGCAGCTGCTTCTTGTCATCATCTTCATCTTTGACAAAAAGTGGAACGTGAACATCTACGGACTCCACACCCTCCTGGAACTCTACAGCTCCCGCAGCCTCTGCAGAAGAAGAGATGAATGAGCTGATGATTGATGTTGGCAGAGATGAAACACCCCCTCCACACACACACACACACACACACACACACACACACACACACACACACCCCTGTCTGACGCTACAGTGTAGTAGCCTGGCACCACTTTGAGGTCCCGGAAGTTTCCAGACTGAACGTTTCTCTCGGTGAGCTTGACTATGTCCGGGTAGGCGTTCCGGGGAGCGGACAGGACCGTGTCCATGATGGTGTAGTCCTGCCTGAGGAGCACAGGAGAGTCACAGTTAAACACGTCTGACTTACAACTCTTAAAAAGACAACAAACTCCAGCTCTGCTCTTAAGCGTTACCTTTTCCCTGCATTCTTCTGCAACCTACAACAAGAGAAGATACAAGAGGAAGGGTTAAGAATAGATCTGATTTCACATAAAGAGTTGCACATCACCCTCCACCTTTTATGTCAGAGTTGTAATCTAACATCATCTGATGATGAGAAAAGTCATAAATGAATATCTGTGATGTGTTCTGATGATGTCGGGGATTTTTCTACGCTACAAACACAGCATCATGTTAGCTCAGCAGCTGTAAGGCTAGCTGACTGGTTTTATCCTCTTGTTGGACTGGCCTAAATCCAAATAAGTTTTACATGTTTATCATAAAGGCTTTAAATTCTGTTCAGTTGTTCCAGTTTTTCTATTTGTTGTTCAAAACGTCAAAAGTCACGCTGTTTTCAGTGGAAAATGTAGCACTTCATCAAATGTTGCCATTCTGCACTACTGCCGCAGTTTTTCTCATGATGTCAAAGTCGAATTAACGCGCACGCACGCACGCACGCACACGCACACACACACACACACGTGTCATGTTCCCGAGCCAAGGTGAGTGACGCCATCTCCAGTCTAACCGTTGTTGAGCTGATTTCCCACAGGGGAGGAGCGGAGGAGGCTGCAGCTGCAGGAGATTCCCAATCAGGAACTCGGGTATAAAAGGAGGATGGAGACACCTCACTACGCCGGATGATTGCTCCAGTCCAGGTAACCCCAGCCACTCGTACTTGTACTTGTTTATTCGCTTTGACTCGCTTTTGGAAAACTAGGATTGTATTTGTGGATTACGTCTGGTGTTTGTTTGCCTTCCCTCAGGATCTTGACACAACCTGCCTCACCCTCGCTGTTTGAACTCTGGATTACTACATGCACCACGTCCCATCCTCCTCCGTTGTTCCTGTCTGGTCCCTCTCTGCTACCTCACCCATCTCGGATCGCTCTGCCCAGCGCTCACCTAAGCTTCCCCGCCTCCCTCGTTCACCCCGAGCGCTATATGGACAAGAGCTGTACTGCTCACTCCCCACAGGACTTCCCTGAGCGATTTTTGTTCCCATTTCTGAATAAAGAACTTTTCTTTAACTCTACCAGCTCGTCGAGTTTGATTCTGCATGTCTTGGGTTAGACACTTACCTCGAGTCATGACAACACGGTCAAAAAGGTGGATGAGGATGAGAAAAGTAGTTACCTGAATGAGGTCTGTTGAATCTTATGTGCTCCAGGAATTTGTTTGTACACCTCATTGAGCTGGAAGAGAGAAGAAGTCCTCTGTGAAACTTTCTCCCTGACACACACACACACACACACACACACACACACACACACACACACACACACACACACACACACACACACACACACACACACACACACACACACACACACACACACACACCACTCACATTATCAGCCACTTCCATGTGGAGCTGCTCGGCATCTCTTGATTCTGGACGAGACAAGTTCTCCGAGAACAACCTGTTCAGTCGGAGGGAGATGGGGAACTGGACTGCAGGTGAGAAGAGACAACCGGAGAACGTTGGAACTTCCAGTGACTGCAACAACATCTGTTTTTGAAACAATCCTAAACTCACTCATCTCCTTTGGGTTGGGCTCTATCAGAGCCTGGGGGTGGTTTGGTCCACGGTGCACGTTATCCGTCACCTTCCAGCGAACAACATCGGTCCCTTTGGGCGGGCCGGTCCTCACCATTGGTGTGTCCAAGTGATCCGAGGTGAGCAGAGACTGACGCATCACATACTCATCTTCTTTAAAACCAACCATGCGGCCTGAATCAAGACAAGATTAGAGGGATTCAGATCACTTCCAGGTAGGAAACAGAAAAATTCAAAGCACCTCTCACCTCTCCTGCAGCAAGGCAGCAGGGCAAGACAACCCTGCATTAAAGAAGAGACAGAAGCCTGTTAGGTAGTGATGACTAAGAAATATCCATCCTTTAAAAGCAACTCCGGCTTCGAGGACGTGTGTGCCCTAAAAAAGCCACAAATTTTCTGTTGTACCAAACTATGCTGTTAGAAACAAACAAAACATTGCTGTTTATTTATAAATCTATAATATTTAGTACATTTTTGACATATGTAGGACGCCATGTTTTCCGGACGCATTGCACTCTGGGGGCGATGACATATATTGGTTGCACTTGGAGGAATAGCTATTGACGCTAGTGTTTGTTTACGCGCTCACCGTATTAATAATGAAGTAAAATGCCGCATTGTGCTGCTTTTGGATGTAATTTCCAGTCAGGGGGCAACGAGCGGAGTGATGTGAGTTTACAGCTTTCCCACTAGCAAGAAGAGGAGAAAGCAGTTGGAAGATGCCTGTGGACGGACACAACTTCCCAAAGGTCCGCGGCTGTGCTCCCAACATTTTTCTCCTGATGCGTTTGAGGCTTATAGTCGACCACAACGACTTAAAGAGCTCACCAGAGCGGCTGGGTATAAGAGAAGGCTGCAACTAAACGCTTTAGCACCATTTTCCCTCACAAGGAAATCGCCTAATCGCACTCGGACAGTCGAGAGACGCTGGATGCTCTCCTGAGCCGACAACCCGCTCGTGCAGCTGGCGCTTCTGTCACGTTCAGCGAACCATCGGACACGCCACTCGTCACGGATGAAGCTGAACGTTCACCTCTCCCGTCAGTAAAACAAGCAGTAAGTGTAGCAACAGTGTTCTCCACATATATAATATCTGCAACAATGATTAAAGTCGTTTCACTGAATATCCTGATCATCTATGAAGCACACGACAGCTCTGGACGCTAAAATTCTCCTAAATCATTCATAATTGAATAAGTTTGATCACACCGTTAACTTCTGCTGTCAAAAATGTGAGCACTATGCCTCTCGGTTACCATGGAGACGCATTTGCAGCACACGCACCACCGGTTTTGTCCTGCTGTTGCTTCATCTCGCCCTTCTTGCTCTTCATGTTGATGCTCGTTTTGTGAAACATGGTCAGTGATGTCATCATTAATGTTTCACTCTGGTTCAAACTGAAAAGGCTGAACAGATGACGTGTTGATGTCGCTGAGCAGTCGCTTCAGGGTCCCAAAGCCGGCCGGTGCAACCGAGGTACGACCAAATGACGTCACTACCCAGAGTGCATTGCAACGCTACAACAACGACAACCTACGAGTTAAACTATTTTTACAAATTTTTTAAAAGTGAAGACATTAAGAAGCTTTTTTACACTATTTTAATATAACTGATACTAACATTTATATTTTAAGAACCACAAGGTTTTGTAACCTGGGTTTGTTTTAAAGGTACAAGTGGGCGTGGTTATACCTGCCAGCAGGATTTGCAACAGGGACATAATTTCCAGCAACAGAGCAGCAGAAGTGCCAACAACAGGAGGAGGAACAGGAGGAAAGGGAGTAACCACAGGAGGCCAGCACCTGGACAGTCTGAAGGGACATCATAGACAAGTGTGTGAGTTCAAACTTCAGGTTTAAACACAGCTGATTTTTACCAGCTATGGAAAGCAGTCATCCATCCATCCATCCATCCATCCATCCACCCACCCACCCATCCATCCATCCATCCATCCATCCATCCATTTTCATCCGCTTATCCGGAGTCGGGTCGCGGGGGCAGTAGCCTAAGGCGAGAGGCCCAGACTTCCCTCTCCCCAGCTACTTGGGCCAGCTCCTCCGGGGGAATCCCAAGGCGTTCCCTGGCCAGGTGAGAGACATAGTCCCTCCACCGTGTCCTGGGTCTACCTTTAGGTCTCCTCCCGGTTGGATGTGCCCGGAAAACCTCACCAGGGAGGCGACCAGGAGATATCCTGATGCCCGAGCCACCTCAACTGGCTCCTCTCGGTGTGGAGGAGCAGCAAATCTACTACGAGCCCCTCCCATATGACCGAGCTTCTCACCCTATCTCTAAGGGAGAGCCCAGCCACTCTTCAGAGAAAACTCATGTCGGCCGCTTGTATCCGCGATCTCGTTTTTTCGGTCACTACCCAAAGCTCATGACCATAGGTGAGGGTAGGAACGTAGATCGACCGGTAAACCGAGAGCTTCGCCTTCTGACTCAGCTCTCTCTTCACCACGACAGACCGGTACAACGCCTGCATCACTGCAGACGCAGCACCAATCCGCCTATCTATCCCACGCTCCAGTTTTCCCTCACTCGTGAACAAGACCCCGAGATACTTAAACTCCTCCACTTGGGGCAGGACCTCATCCCTGACCCGAAGAAGGCATTCTACCCTTTTCCGAATCAAGAGCATGGTCTCAGATTTAGAGGAGCTGATTCTCATCCCAGCTGCTTCACACTCGGCTGCGAACCGCTCCAACGAAAGCTGAAGATCACGTTCTGATGAAGCCAACAGGACCACATCATCTGCAAAAAGCAGAGACCTGATCCTCAGGCCACCAAAACGGATGCCCTCCACACCTTGGCTGCACCTAGAAATCCTGTCCATAAAGGTTATGAACAGAATCGGTGACAAAGGGCAGCCTTGGCGGAGTCCAACTCTCACTGGGAAAGAGCCCGACTTACTGCCGGCAATGCGGACCAAGCTCTGACACCGGTCATACAGGGACCTATTCCTCTGATGGAATGGTCTTCATCCGGTGATTCATGGTATGAAGATTATTAATACATTCAGGAAGTTTGGAGTCATCAAACATGGCTGCTCCAGCTAGGAGACATTAGCCACTGAGTAATTCGAAAGTCTGTTTGTGACATCACAAACGGGGGCTGAAACCAAACACTGACAGATGATGGAGATGTTTTTGTTCATGTTTGGAGTGTTTATAGAGGTAGTGGAGATCTTCAGCGCAGCACAAGAGGAGGCCATGAAGTTTCACGTGTGGAACAACCCTTCAGACAGACGAAAGCTGGCCTATAAAAGAGTTTCCAGGCTGTTGAATGTGCACATTACTAAACATTCAAACCTGTCAACAGATCACATTCAACATTTATTGTGTAGATAAATACAGCAATTAAAACTATATGTTTCCGGCCGGTAGATCACCTTTCTTTTTGAGCACCTGAACCTCCAGCTCCTTAGTTTTAGGTTGAGTCGTGTAGTAGTAGGTGCAGTCGTCATCTTCATCACGGAAGCTGCACGATTCAAGGTCCTGCTTCTCTGAAACCACAGAACATGACCCATCAGTACGGAGTTGCAATCTTTTCTCCTGTTGCACGTGCTTACCTTCTTCCAGCTCATCCACCATGATGACTTTAAAAGGACACTTGTCACACTCCTCTTTGTCTTTCTTCTCTCCCGTCTTCCAGGCTTGACACTGGACACAGCTCCTGGTGAACTCACACACACCAAACTGGAACTAGAAAGCACAAACACAGTCACAAGGAGATCATTTCTTTGTCCTGATTATATGAGTCACGCTGTCAGCCAGCGTTCACACACCTGGAAGTTTGGCTCACAGTTTGCTGACATCTCGATGCCAGAGTCTGGACACTGGCAGCGGCCACACACACAGGCCCCTCGACCGCCACACAGATTCTGTGACACATAAAATCACACAATAAGACATGTTTGTCCATGAAACGCTCCCAGAACTTTCCGTTCCAAACAAATCATCTGGTTCTGTTTACCCCTTTGGTGTCCAGACAGGTCTGGTTGCTGGTGGGACACTCGCAGGCGCTACCCTCCCAGCCCTTCTGACACGAACACTGACCCATGATGCATTTGCCACGGTCTGACAAGAACAAACACAGTTGGATGTTTCATACTGACTAATGGAGTCAGAAAGAGGTTGAAAAACATGATTGGTAAACAGCTTCAAGGTCGTTTGAGTTCTTCAGGATAAAACATCAATAGAGAACCTGCGTGTTCTTTCTGGCAACAATATTCAAAAGCCTACAGTTTAAACCTGCATTCACTTTCTTCCATGGGGACGCATGAAAGACTTTTGGGACTGGAACCATCTAAACTCAGAAACAATGTCTACGTCTTTATCTTAGAAAATGGGTGAGAAACATAAACATGATGACATTTTTAATGCTTAATTAGGGTCTCCACCAGTGACTTGGATCACCATGGTAACCATGGCTTCTCCCAGTCTGTGGTATTAACTAGACAGGCATTCAGTAACAGAGTAAAAGTAGACAAAGCCTCAGACAAGCAGTCATTGTGCGAAAACTATAAAGAGTGTTGGAAATATGACAAGTCAAACACACACTTCGCTTCCAAGTTTGAGCAGAAAACTCTGAAATGAACTTTGACATGAGTTACTGGGGTCTGGTAGCCTTGAACAACCTAGAGCAACCAAAGCAAAAAGATTTAGCTCTGCAGGCTCCATTGTAGTCTCAGCAGGTCTACCATTGGCCCAAACAGTTTTGTGTCTGTCCAATCACAGCTCTCTACGTTTGTTGGGCAGGCCTAACACTAAAGCTGCAATGAAGAAAAACGACAAAGGTGGCATTGACTCAGGAATGGCACTCGTTTGAAACAGTTTGGCGTTTACTTTGGATGTAAAGATTGATAACACTTTACAGTAAGGGTCTTTTTATTACCGTTAGTGCATTATAAAGCGTTAATAAACCAAGGGTCACTTTATTAACATTACGTAGTGCATTATAAAGCATTACTAAACCAGGGGTCACTTTATTAACATTACTTAGTGCATTATAAAGCATTAATAAACCAATGTATCCCTCTGGGATTAATAAAGTATCTTTGATTTGATTTGATTAACATTACTTAGTGCATTATAAAGCATTAATAAACCAAGGGTCACTTTATTAATATTACGTAGTGCATTATAAAGCATTAATAAACCAAGGTTTCCCTCTGGGATTAATAAAGTATCTTTCATTTTATTTGATTAACATTACTTAGTGGATTACAAAGCATTAATAAACCAAGGGTCACTTTATTTACATTACTTAGTGCATTATAAAGCATTAATAAACCAAGGTTCACTTTATTAACATTACTTAGTGCATTATAAGGCATTAATAAACCAAGGGTCCCTTAATAACGTTACTTAGTGCATTATAAAGCATTAATAATCCAAGGGTCCCTTAATAAAGTTACTTAGTGCATTATAAAGCATTAATAAACCAAGGGTCACTTAACTAACATTACTTAGTGCATTACAAAGCATTAATAAAACAAGGGTCACTTTATTAACATTACTTGGTGCATTATAAAGCATTAATAAACCAAGGTTTCCCTCTGGGATAAAGTATCTTTGATTTGATTTGATTTGATTTACATTACTTAGTGGATTACAAAGCATTAATAAACCAAGGGTCACTTTATTAACATTACTTAGTGCATTATGAAGCATTAATAAACCAAGGTTTCCCTCTGGGATTAATAAAGTATCTTTGATTTGATTTGATTTGATTAACATTACTTAGTGGATTACAAAGCATTAATAAACCAAGGGTCACTTTATTAACATTGCTTAGTGCATTATAAAGCATTAATAAACCAAGGTTCACTTTATTAACATTACTTAGTGCATTATAAAGCATTAATAAACCAAGGTTCACTTTATTAACATTACTTAGTGCATTATAAAGCATTAATAAACCAAGGTTCACTTTATTATCCAGGACTCTAGAAGGTGCTATATCAAATACAGGCCATTTACCTATAGGATGGCTTTCCAGGCTTGGGGTTTGGTACACTGAAGGCCAGGGGCGTCGGACTGGGGGGGGAAAGGGTACCGTTTACCCAGGGCCCACTGCAGGGAGGGGCCCTGAGACAGCTTTGAATAAAAATGTTTTATTGTTGTTGTTTTTTCCCCCCAACTTACTTAATGTCTTAATAAACTTCCCTTTACCTGGATAAAGAGGTTAAGAAACAGAATTTCGCCTTAAAAATAATAACTGAATAATCTCTGAGGCATCTATCACCCCTTAAAAATGTGCAAAGAGGTTTAGTCCACACCAGCGGCCAGGGGCTGCACTGCCGCATGTACAGCTATGAGACATCGCAGATGCCGACAGCCAGAGCTGGAGGCAGGAGAGTCAGTCATGTCTTTTCCCAAGAAAGGGAAATCTGGCTTCCAGAAAAGAAGGAGAAGGAGGAAAAGTTAATTGAACAGAAGCAAGTATTGACTAGGTTTTTCAAGAAGGAAGGTGAACAGCAGCCAGCAGCCAGCAGCAGCAGAACACAGTTTTAGCTGATATTAGCTAGCTCTCAGAAGCTGCATTCATGTTAGGTGTTCAGTGTTTAACGCCTTTAGTTTCACCATCAAGATCAAATATAAATTAATTAGTGTTATCAGTGAAAACACTAATTAATATATATATATATTAATCAGAATTATTATCGCGGGCGGCCGCCGCCAATTAATTGGCGGACCTCGCAGTAAAAACAGGTTCACTCTGTGTGGATATTTCAGCTCCTTCCCAGTCATGGACCAGGACAAACTTGGTATCGATGGATTCGTGGTAGTCTCAGGAACGTGAAGCTGCCACTGTTTTTCGTATAGCATGATGACACTGGTGTTAGAGGATTGTTATTGACTTGGTTAGATATTTTAAGCCTATTTTAAATTTCTTTATATTTGATCTTGAAAACAGACAATCTTATAATTTGGCTGATAATGCAGGGATTATAAAATTTAGAGTACATTACATTCACAGAGAGAACCTGGTTTATTTCATGTCATGTGTATTTAATATATCAATACATATCAGTATTAGCAAAGCTTAACATCATGAACCATGACAGACATGACTGAAGAGCAGATGAAGATATCATGCCAGGCACTGATGAGAAAACATTACAAGGATCTCACAGCTGAATTTGAGAATGAGATGCTACACCTGAGAACAATATATGGTGCCACATTTCCACACATTCGGTCTCCTCTTGAGCTGCTTAATGCCATCTACAGGATGCAATTACAGAGCATTTTTGGAGAAGTTTGTATTGGACTGAGGATATTTTGCATGCTACCTGTGACTGTTGCTGGGGGTGAACGGGCTTTTAGCAAACTGAAACTGGTGAAAAATTATTTGAGATCAACAATGTCCCAGGATAGACTAAACAGCCTAGCTCTTCTTTCTATTCAAAGCCAATTAGCCAAAGGATTGGACTTTAAAGATCTCATAAGTGATTTTGCTAACATGAAGACCCGTCAGTGGGCATTTACTGGAAAATAAATTCCAGGATTTTTGTTTGAACACATTGTTGGCAAATAAAAATAATTATATGTGAAGTCTGGGCATTTCACTTTTATTATGCTGGCATTTGTATTTGCTCAATATAGAGGTTAAACTAAGATCATATTTATTATCTTGTCTTATAGCATGACAAAAAATGTGTAAGAGAGATATTAAGTAATTGAGCATGGGGGCCCACCTAGAAGACTTGTACCTAGGGCCCAGAATTTGGTGCTACGCCCCTGCTGAGGGCATTTGAGGGAAATCTGTAGGTCCTATTGTAAACTGAGAGAAAGACGACAGAAATGCTGACGCTCTGATGTATGACGTATAAAGAAGTTGTAAAAATGGATTTCTGACATCTCTGTATTACTTTTAAACGTAAATAACCAAAATTCTTCTAACTCAAACTGTAACCATCTAAAATCCATCAAAAACACCAGTTCAGCTCTCTGTGGGTTATTTAAAGGCTGAACGTTTCTACTGTTAAGTCAAAGAGCTCCAACTCCATCACCGGGTTCTAAAGGTCTCATAAATGTCTGTGAGGATGTTTCTTGCAGCTTTAAATTCCTGAATAAGATGAAAGTTTTTATGCATTTTTATTAGGAGTTCATTTAATAATGATAAATGCTGCTGGAGGAGAATACGTTTGGCATCACATCCGAGAAGGAGCCAAAAAATGGGAGGCAACACTTTGGAAGTGTGTAGAGCCCTGAGTAGGTCAAGTACCAGAGGTGCTTTGTCAGAGTTTGTCTTAAACACCACATGACTGTTTTAAATTATTGTAGGAGGCTCTAATGACAGTTGCCATGACTGAATCTGTAGGTTAACACGATGCCTTATCCACAAACTCAACAAGCCCAACATAACCCACCATTGCAGAGGAAGCCTCCATATCTCTGACACTGGTTCTTGTCGAACTGACAGTAGGGTCCTTCGAACTGGTCTGGGTTGTAGCACACACAGGTTCCACATGCCAGACAGTCTCCACGGCCCGAGCAAGGTTCTTTTATGTCAGGAGTGGTGCACTGGTTTTTGTCCAGAGCTGAGGTACTGGCTGAGCAGTTACAGAAATTCCCCAGCCTGAGTGAGATACACAGCATGGAGAAAAACAAGCTGTTCACTGACTGGGACGGTGTTTTTCGTCTTTCCTAAAAGTTAAACAGCAAAGGCTCACCAGCCGCCGTGGCACTGACACCTCCCACACACCAAGTCTCCATTGCCATTGCATCTTTCTGCATTTCTGAGGCGAGTCTGAAGGAGAGTGAGAGGTAAGTCCACCTCAGCGACACGTGAACCAGTTACCTCAAATAAACTTTGTTAGTGCTTCAGTTTAAACCTGCTGGGCTAACCTTTTCACAGTCGCAGGTTGGACACAAAACCGATGCCTCCACATTGACGGCAGAGCTAAAGGTTGTGGGTTTGACTCTGATCGTGCCCTCTTTATCCTCTGGGTTCATTTTACAGACAAGCTCTCCATCGATAGCTTGTTGGGCCTTGAGCCGCATCCTAAACTTCCCCTGGTGAGCACAATCAGACACACGCACACACACACACACACACACACACACACACACACACGCACGCACGCACGCACGTACGCGCACACACACACACACACACACCCAAGAAAAATACACGTATTATTTTAATTAAACAAAAGATAACAGCTGCATTTCTCTGCATTTTACTTAAATCAATAAAACAAAAAAATGTTCATGTTAAAAATAGACTCATTTAATCAAATCTAACTTTATATCGACTGGTAGAAATCCAAATATAAATGTTGACATTTTAAACTAAAGTTTTTGCAAACATGCATATTCACTTCAGACTGGGGTATCCTACCAAAATAAAAGCAGGGTGAGGAGCTGCCCTAAGTCCCTCTGATGGTGTGAGACTGTTCAGGCATGGATCATCTATCAGTCGTTTTATGTTGTTCTTGATTGTCTGGATGTAAATATTAGCTAAAAGCTGAGACTCAACTCTGAGCCTTTATGTTTAGAGCATTTTGTACTCTTAATCTTGACTCGCTACATCAGGTTAAGCCCCAGTAAAATGTGTTTCTGCTACTGTAGTCTAACTGCGTATAAAAATTCCAAGACCTTTAGTAAACTAAATCAATCAGACATTTCTTTTTCTGTTTGTATTGCCTAATTGGATAGCTCTGTTGTGTTTTGGCCCTTACGATCTCTCCAGGCTTGAAGTTGAAGGCTCCATATTCTGCAGTTCTTCCATCGGTAGTAAAGAAGGTAGACTCGAATGCCTTGGGTCTGTTTTCTGCACGGATGCTCATCTTAGAGCGGATGCTCTGAAAACATGTAGATCAGGGGTGTCAAACTCAAATTCACACTGGGCTGAAATGAAACTCTGGGACGAAGTCGAGGGCCAAACTTAATATTTTTTGAAAAAGTGACAAATTTGCACATTTTCTTTATCAACATATTTGCAATTTTTAACTTTTTAATTTGGAAACAAACATATTTCTGCATTAACACTGAATGTGGAATAACCAAATTACACACGAGCAAGTCAGTTTTAAATTAAAGGCATCAGTGGTATTAATTACTTGTGGTATATTGGGGGCAGCAGTAGCTCAACAGGTTGAGCGGGTTGTCCAGTAATTGGAAGGTTGCAGGTTCGATCCCGGCTCCGGACAGATAATTCTGCTGTTGTGTCCTTGGGCAAGACACTTAACCCACTGTGCCTGCTGGTGGTGGTCGGAGGGACCAGTGGCGCGTGTGCTCGGCAGCCTCGCCCCTGTCAGTGCGCCCCAGGGCAGCTGTAGCTACATTGTAGCTCATCCCCACCAGTGTGTGAATGTGTGTGTGAATGGATGAATGATACACTGTAGTGTAACGCGCTTTGGAGTCCTTACTCTGAGAGGAGCTATACAAGTGCGGGTCATTTATCATATAGTCAGCATTTTAAAAATCTGTTCAGGATTTATGTTTTCTTGTTTATTAGTTTTTCTTATTTTTTTTCTCCTGTAATAAGTGTCATCGCTGCTGTGACATCCAGCTTTCCCCACTGAGGAACAATAAAGGGATTTTCTTTTCTATTCATCTATCTGCAGCCTTTCCACTTCCTGTTTACTGTAGGTTAAATCTTTTCTCACGGGCCAACAACAAAATAAAAATGTAATTTTATCTTAAATGAAAATGCAACATCTCACCTGTTAACTTTCATGTTTTGGAGCAGAAAAAGAGCATAAAACCAACATATTTAAAGCTCAGTTTGCTCCACTGGTTTACTGTGATGCTCACCTGTTCCAGCCAGATACCTGCATCATGGGGTTGATCTGAGCTGAGGAGGAGACTCCTGTTGTTTTGTTCATCTTCATCATAATAATGACAACATTAGATGACAACAGGTGCTCACATAGGTTTGTGCTGCTGAACATGTCTGAGCAGCTTGACCACGTTGTTGAGTGTCGGGGAGGAAAAATAACAACTACAGCAGCCACAGAGCCATGCTGGTTTGAGCGTGTCACTGCTCGCTGGAGTTATATCAGCTCTGTCTGGAAGTTAGCTGGAAAACTTTCTCTTTCAGTCGTGAACACATTACTGAGCGGTTAAAATCTCCGTTTCTGGGCTTCAACGTCAGAAAATAGCTGAGTGAACTCGACGCTGTGAGAGGAGTGTTTAGTTTGTCCGAGACAGCAGAGCTGCAGACACCGGCAGCAGACGCTGGAAAAAACACAAAGGAGGGGGCGCTTCGGCTTCGTACTAACTCCGCAAAGCATCATGGGAGTTGTAGTCTTTGCGGTAAAATCGGCCAGCGGGTCAGTTTTAATATATTTTTTATATTTATCTCGTGGGCCACATAAAAATGCTCCATGGGCCGCATCTGGCCCGTGGGCCTTGTGTCTGCCACATGTGATGTAGAAGATCAGCACACACATGTTTGAACTGATCATCATCCCTGTACCAGCAACTGTAAGTGCTTACCTCAAAGGCGGTCTTCATGACCTGCAGGATGTTGGATGAGTCTTCCTCCAGCAGACCGACCTCAGCGATGGGGAAATAATCTTTCAGTTTCTGCAACAGAGCACAAACCGAGTTCAGCATCCAAAAGCTGTGACAGCTTCCAGGGTTTACCCTGAGTGACCTACGTTGTAGTACGTGTAAGAGTGCTCTGTGACGGCGAAGATGGGGATGATGTTGTGCTTCCCCAGCAGACGGATCAACGTCGGTATTGAAGGGTAATCTTGTTTTGTATCCTCCGTGTACTGGTCTTGTGCGTTCAGGTGGCACTGCTCGTCGTTGCGTGGCAGGATGCCTGAAAGCACGTTCACACCGTCCGCTTCGTAGTGGAAGGCTGACTCGGTGGAGAAGACCAGCAGGTGCGTGCTGTATTTACGCCATCCGATCTTTTCCTGTAATAAAGACAGGCATGGGGTTATGGGAGGGGACGTGACCACATAGAAGAGGACACCAACAGAACTCCCGATTTCTAAACTGCAATAGGAATTCTTCATGATTTAGATTTAGGGGAGGGGTAAAACCAAGGACGTGTAACAGGTGAGTTAGAGGTATGCACACCTGTCATAACCAAATGCTCGCACGTAACCCTCTGTGTAATTAAACATTGTAACGTTCAATTTAGGGATGTACCGGTACGGATAAAGCATTTTTGACGAATATGAGCATGGCACGAGTAAACCTCGTAAATATCTGTAATCGTGCTGAAGGAGAATCCTCATTGGGTAACGGACTGTCTTCACGCTCTGTGATTGGCCAGTCACATATGGGCCATTCCCACCTGTACTGGGTCGGCCCGGGCTGGGTAGCGTAGGTTGTTTACATATCTGGGTGGCCTGGTATTTTTCTGGGCCAACCAAGGCTCATTCTCAGCCCTCTTCTCGAGGGAGTCTGCTTCAGGCCGACCAGGGCCAACACACCCACTGCTGACAGCAAATTCACACCTTCCTTTAGAGCAAGCCTCTGATTGGTGGGTAGAATCAGCCCACGTGGGCTTAAGGCAAGGATGTGTGGAATCAACCGGGCCAGGCTGGGGCCGACTGGGGCTACCCGGCCCGGGCCGACCCGGTACAGATGGGAATGGCCCAATAGAGTGCCCGCCCCTCCCTACACACAAAACTCTCTAGCCGGCCGGGAGCGCAGTCCGTCCGGCTCATCCACGCACACACTGACAGTAACGGATCTCTGTGCTTGCTTCACTGTTGCTCACGTTTCTTCAGTTTTCCCTAGGTTTTCTTCAGCTCGCCTCTTTTTCGGTTGAATATTTAAAGTTACTGTTTTCGTAACTTACCTGGTGCATTTGACAAGACAGAGCTGACGTGCTGCATCAGCCACCTCCGCTCCGGTCGGGTTTTTTAAAAAATTTTTTTACTCCATCTCTCTCCCTCTCACCCTCTCTATCTCTCTCAGACACGCACACCTCAATCCACATTGTTTAGTTTAACTTTGTGTGGGAAAATGCCAAGAACATTAAGAAAAAAATCAGTTTAATCAAATTAAAATAAAAAAATATATATAAAGTTGTGTCTGGTTCTAGCATTTCATATTTCCTAGTTCCTACTGCATGAGTTCAGATGTATTAATCCATGCACTTAAATATTAATGTTCTGATTTTATTGAAACACTTGTTCTGTAATAGTTCCTTTACTATTGTGATCAAAAATATTTCATCTCAATTCTGAGGCTGCTCTGTAAATAGTTTTCAAATAAACAAAACACATAGCAACTTCTGATCAATCCATATCAATTTCAGACTTAAAATAATATATTGATGTAAACCACACCCACTTCCGGTTAAATCACGCCCACTTCCGGGTTATGCCACGCCCATTCCGAGTACAGATACAGATAGTGGTGTACTCGCTCATCCCTAGTTTAATTATTCCCTCTTACAGGATCAGACATTTGGAACATTTTGTGGCAGAAAGTTATCTTTAGATAATTTGATGCAGAAAAATATTTAAGGCCTGTGCTCCTCATGTGGTTGTTGGGACTCATAGGTTAGCTTAAAGACCAAGTTCACAAATTTTTCCAACCCATCTGCAGTGATCTCTAGTATAAATGAATGCTTAGTGTGTCGAGCTGTGTGGGAAAAATGCTCCGGCGCTCCTGTTTCAGGAAGTTGAAGTGAGCCAGATCAGAGGTGAGCAGAACACGGCAGGATTTATTCCTATTTCCTGATATTTGGACATCTCGCCTCTGATTGGCTAACAGCAACACAACTGACTCTGCTCTGCAACTTTGATGTTTAATCTCCACAAATAACACAAGCCTGGAGGAGTTGTGCCGAGGTGCTAATGCTAACGGTTAGCTTCTACCAGTAGAGGCGTGCTCTGCCGTTTCCTGGACGCTAATCCAACAACAGCCTTCCCCATCGTGAGCAAAGATGAGTGAATTCACAAGTACTGATTTGACATTATGACGAGCTAATCTCACCGGTTTATCTAATCTGTTTCTGTCGGTGGCTAATGCGGGAAATAGGGGGAGAAGATGAGCGACGGCTTTCTAATGAATCTATTTGACTTGATTCAGATGTTGTCTGAGATATTTTGCAATCAGATATGTAAACACACACACACACACAGGGCAAAAGCATCACTTTCCACCTTTTGTTTTGTGGTGATGGAAGACAAATGCTAAGTCGGCAGGGTTGATGGGTAGTTTTACTGACCTCACACACTGCTGCCTGTAAAATGGCATCAAATCCTCCTTCAGGGGCGTCCAGGTTGCCAGAAATCCGCTCTTTCTGAAGCTCACTGATGAAGTGTGTTGAGTCACCCGTCAGTTTGATGACATTTTGGAAAGAGAAGGGGGGGTCACTGTTGGGCCACGGCTGCAGAAGTCTGAGAGAAGATGGTGGATGAAGGAGTGAGGATGAGAACAAGGCACCAACACTTTAAAGCATCTGTTGGCTTCCTTCTTACTTGACGGGTCTCATGTCTGTCTGGGGCTCAATCACTTTGTCCACAAACTTTCCAAACCCAATGGTGTAGTCGTCTGACATGTTCCTTACCAGCGAAGCTGCAAGAAACACATTTAGCAACAGCTCAGCGCAGGCGGGTCCCACGACCAACCCCAATCTGCTCACCCAGGTCGTTCCCCATTTTCTTTAAGTTGTCCAGATCATCACTCATTGAGTTGGAGAAGTCCATCAGAATATAAAGATCCAGAGGACCTTTGGTTGGAGCAAACACTTCCACATCCATCAGTTTCTCCTCACCAGGCAGAAACGTCATGCTCACTTGTTGAGGTGACACCTGAGACTGCTGAATCCTCGTGTCGATGGTTTTGTTCTTTGGAACGAGAAGAGATGAGGAGACCAGGATTCCAGACTTTGATAGGAAACAGTTGGGTTGTGTAAATGTGAGCCATTAGAAGATTTTTACCATCTTCACGTTCAAACTGCTTTCAGCCGTGATGACTGATGCTTTACTGCAGCCATGGGCGAGGATTCTGTCCAACTCGTCACAGCGAGGACCATTAAATGTCTGAGAGGAAACACATCTTCAATAAGTTTCACAACTAAACAAATTCATTTGGATTTGGAAAATTTAATAAATAAATAGTCAATTTTAGGCATCGATTTCCTAGACCTCCCTTGGCTCAAAGATCTAAAGCACGTAAAATACCAACCTACTAATCAATACAATGATAAAACGACGATGGAAGGCTCACATCTACACCTTAGGCACATTTGTTCCCTGACTAATCAGGGGGCTTTAGGCCATAACCCAACCTGGTTCTCTAACTCCTAGACCTAATGACTGGTTTTCACAGCCTTGTGGCCCTTTTCTACTTGTATCTATGTGCAGCTAGACTCGGGTTGACTCTACTCTACAAGGTTTGGGTGCTTTTGCATCACAGCTCAGAAACAGCTCTGTTGCGTAAGCTTATAAGAGCTGGGTGACCTCAGGGTCTGAAAGGTGGCATAAGGCCATCTGTAGGTGACCCAAACACAACAATGTAGGAATACAGGCGATGATAAACATTCTGCTCAGTCTGTGGCTTTTGGTCAGACTCTGAAAAGAGGAGACCCAGAAAAGGCTGTGAGCTGTGAGGTGGAACACTCTGGAGCAACCAGTGAGTCTACCCCCAGCCAATGATGACCGACAGTCCCTAACACAGTGCTTCGGCCTGGTTCGGTACGTTTGGCATCACATCCGAACAGGAGCCAAAAAATGGGAGGCAACACTTTGGAAGTGTGTAGAGCCCTGAGTAGGTTCTAGTGGAAAAGGGCACTGGAGGGTTTCTCCAGCAGGAACAGTCTGTTTAGGGTCAAAGGTCAGACATTCTCCTACAGTCCTCCCTACACCGACTTCAGCTGGTCCAAAATGCAGCGGCCCGCTTGCTGACTGGAACCAGCAAGCGGGATCACATGACCCCGGTTCTGTCCTCTCTCCACTGGCTTCCTGTCTCTTACAGGATCCACTTTAAATTTTTACTTTTTGTTTTTAAATCCCTTCATGGCCTGGCCCCAGTTTACATCTCTGAGCTGCTGTCCGCTTACGTCCCTGCCAGAACCACGAGGTCCAGCCCCCAAGCTCTTTTAACGGTGCCAAAAACCCGCCACAAGACTCGCGGTGACAGAGCGTTCTCTGTGGTTGGTCCCAAACTGTGGAACACGCTACCTCTCAACATCAGGACCACACAGAGTTTAGAGCATTTTAAATCCCTTCTTAAGATGCTTTTTTTTATTCGGCTTTTAATGCAGGCTGACTTGAGCATCTTAATAGTTTTTAACAGTTTTATTACAGATTGTAACTGTTGTGTGCTCATCTTATTTTAGGTTTTTGTTGTTGATCTGTTGTACCTTGTACCGCGCTTCGGGTGTAGCTTTGCTGCAGTAAATTCGCTCTATAAATAAAATTGATCTTGACCTACAGGATGTTCTGCTAGAGGGCAGAATTCATGGTTCCATCAGTTACAGCAGGTAGTCCAGGTCCTGAAGCAACCTCAGACCATCACACTTCCACCACCACCTTCCAAACACGATGATATTCTGGTGTTGAGATTTTGGTAAATGTGAGACGGGTGCTTGCTTTTGGTTTTGGTCACCTTTTCGCATCAGAACTCTCCCATAATCTTCTTAAATCATGACCTTTGACCTTAATCTGAACCAAATGAGACCTACTGCGCTTTAGATGCTGTTCTGGGTTCATTTGTTCTTGAATATCTTTAGATTGAGTTACCATGTGTTGCTTTTGAGGTCTTTTAGTCAACTTTATGTCATCAACGGGGGACATTAAAGTGAGTTCTTAATTTTTGAGGTGTAGTAGTGATCGGGTCTGAGTGAGACTGATGAAACCACAGCAGCTTTAGGAATAATCACAGCTAATTCATGACTTAACAAGAATTTCATTTCCACTCAGAACCAGGTTGGTTTGAAAGGTTTTGTTCCCTTTAAGAATGACAGCATCTTCTATTAATCCAGATTATCTTTGTCTGATTTAGAAAAGTTTGATCCTAATCTGAAAAATGTAGGTGATGAAAAACCAGATAAATAAATTTTAATACATTTTACCAGAACTGTGTGTGACAATGTGAGAGAACGGACTCATCTGAAGCCAGACCCTGTTACTGGTGTGCAGTTTGTTTGTCTCACCTCTTCAGCGCAGTAGGCGCAGCCCACTCCTGCCTGCAGACAGTCTGAGCAGGATTTGGCCCGGGACGCGAAGCAGTAGTTGACTGTTGAGGCCCAGCGATGGGTGATGGTGAGGCAAGAACATCAGGAATAGTTAAAGTCAATAAAATGAGAAGCATACCTAAAATATGCATGTGACAACAAACACAAGTGTGTGTGTCTAGAAAGGAAACAACAGCTTCTCAGCAGCCATGTTGCAACACGACAAAAGCATCCACGTTTATGGATATCATCATAAACCGTGCAGCATTCAGTGTCAGGACTGGTGGGTTTGCTGTTCAAAATATGTATTTATTAATGAATAATGAAATGTGTGGAATCAGAAAATTATTAGGGAAAAATGCACAACTTTATGTTTGTTTGTGTTCAGAATCGGATTGTTTTTATTTGTGTGTAGAAAAGGTTCCGTCGTCACCTTCAGCGTAACAGCAGGTCAGCAGGATGGCTAGAAGCCCCAGTGAGGGATGCAGCTTCCATCTCTCCATCTCCTTACTGCCACACAGTCAGAAAAAACACATTTAAATGAAACACAGACTTCCTGTTCCAGACCACAGCTTGCTCTCCGCTGGGATTCAACCCAGAGGAACTCACAGCAGCTCCAGATTCAGAAGTCTTCGACACTTGGGCTCAAATAAAAACATTCATCTGTCGCGTCACAAACGAGTTCATTCAGGTAAATGGCCTGTAGTTGATATAGCGCCTTCTAGAGTCCTGGAACCCCACAAGGCGCTTTACAACACAATCAGTCATTCACCCATTCACACACTGATGGGGATGAGCTACGATGTAGCCACAGCTGCCCTGGGGAGCACTGACAGAGGCGAGGCTGCCGAGGACTGGCGCCACCGGTCCCTCCGACCACCACCAGCAGGCAGGGTGGGTTAAGTGTCTTGCCCAAGGACACAACGACAGCGACAGACTGAGCGGGGCTCGAACCTGCAACCTTCCGATTACGGGGCGGGCTCTTACCTCCTGTGCCACCGTCGCCCCATCCGGTATGGTACTGGTAGGAAGTAATCTACACTCTGATCAAACGTCTAGGTTTTGGTGTATAAACTGTGTGAAGAGCGTAAAACGACCCAAGAGCAAGGAAGATGTCAGAGTTGAGGCAAGTGGCTCATCTGGGTCACCATGGCAACCAAAGATGAGTCATTGATGACACCGGGGTAATCACTGGTGGTTTGTTAGTGCTGCAGTCGTAACCAGTAATGGTTTAAGGTCACTGTGGCAACCAGAAGTGCCACCATAGTGACCGCCAGTGTTTCTTTAAGGTTACCATGGTAACCAGACACCTGTGTAAGTCACTCCATGACAGCAAAAGGCTGCTGAGTGAAAACCAGAAATAATGTTGCAGACATTGTTGAACTGTGAGCAGCGGACGCCTCTGATGGCCGAACGCGGGCGCTTGACGGTTTCTCCTGTTTTTCTCTTTATTTTAAGAGAAATGTTACGTTTGAAGAGTTTTTAACATAACAAAATGAAGGTTTGAAGGTTGGTTTATGCTTGACGCGTCCGCGAGGTTTTTTTTTTTTTTTTTTTTTTTTTTTTTTTAATTCTTTATTTAGGATATTGGTTCGTAAACAATACAGTCAATATACATAAGTGACTCAATATCCACTATGAAGTACATGGAAACAGTATAAACATAACAAAAACATACCAACAGATTCAACGCCAGGGGTTACTGCATACAAATTATGAAACATGAGAATGATGATCGAAACAGGAAACAATACGAGACATGCAACAGAGTATGAATTATGGAAAGATTTGAAATTTCGAGCAGAGACTTAGTGTCTTAATGGCTTTGTTATTGTTCGAGGTGGAGATTGTTTTCAAATAAAGCGTCCGCGAGGTCCGCACGGCTCCGCGCGGAAAAGTTGCGTCATTTTGCGTCATTTTAACAACCACGCCCCTCCACCGCGTCTCCGCACGGCCCAAGATTTCCGCAACGCGCACCTCGGAAACTGCCACTGCTGCACCCCGCTTGGCTATCCGGTACCTGTCTGCTGCCTCCGGGCCTTGTTCCACTCTGCGATTGTCGAGGCGGCTGTTGCTAGCTGTGGTCGTAAGGTGGCCGGTGCCAGTCGTGGTGGCAACCCTCGTACCCGCTGGTGGACACCAGAGGTTCGGGGAGCCGTCAGGCTGAAGAAGGAGGCCTACAGGGCGTGGCTGGTCTGTGGGTCTCCGGAGGCAGCAGACAGGTACCGGATAGCCAAGCGGGGTGCAGCAGTGGCAGTTGCCGAGGCAAAATCTCGGGCGTGGGAGGAGTTTGGTGAGGCCATGGAGAAACACTATCGATCGGCTCCAAAGAGGTTCTGGCAAACTGTCCGGCGCCTCAGGAGAGGAAGGCAGCAACTCGCTCACACTGTTTACAGTGGGGATGGGGAGCTGCTGACGTCAACTGAGGCTATAGTCGGACGGTGGAAGGAATACTTTGAGGAGCTCCTCAATCCCACCAATGCGCATTCCGAGGAGGAACCAGAGCTGGGAGGCCTGGGGATGGACTGTCCGATCTCGGGGGCAGAAGTTGCTGAGGTAGTCAAACAACTACACAGCGGCGGAGCCCCGGGGGCAGATGAGGTTCGTCCTGGGTATCTCAAGGCTATGGATGTTGTAGGGCTGTCATGGTTGACACGTCTCTACAACATTGCGTGGTCATCGGGGGCAGTTCCTAGGGAGTGGCAGACCGGGGTGGTGGTCCCCATCTTTAAGAAGGGTGACCTGAGGGTGTGTTCCAACTATAGGGGGATCACACTCCTCAGCCTCCCTGGAAAGGTCTACTCCAAGGTACTGGAGAGGAGGGTCCGATCGATAGTTGAATCTCAGATAGAGGAGGAGCAATGTGGTTTTCGTCCTGGCCGTGGAACTGTGGACCAGCTCTATACCCTTGCAAGGGTGATGGAGGGGGCATGGGAGTTTGCCCAACCAATCCACATGTGCTTTGTGGATTTGGAGAAGGCTTATGACCGTGTCCCCAGGGGCACCCTGTGGGGGACGCTCCAGGAGTATGGGGTGGGTGGCTTTCTGTTAAGGGCCATTCAGTCCCTTTACCAGAGGAGCGTGAGTTTGGTCCGCATAGCCGGTAGTAAGTCGGACCTGTTCCCAGTGAGGGTTGGACTCCGCCAGGGCTGCCCTTTGTCACCGGTTCTGTTCATCACATTTATGGACAGAATTTCTAGACGCAGCCGTGGTGTGGAGTGTGTCGAGTTTGGTGGCAGGAGAATCTCGTCTCTGCTTTTTGCGGATGATGTGGTCCTCCTAGCTTCATCCAGCTCTGACCTTCAGCTCTTGCTGGGTAGGTTCGCGGCCGAATGTGAAGCGGCTGGGATGAGGATCAGCACCTCCAAATCTGAGACCATGGTTCTCGACCGGAAAAGGGTGGCTTGCCACCTCCGGGTCGGGGGAGAGGTCCTACCTCAAGTGGAGGAGTTTAAGTATCTCGGGGTCTTGTTCACGAGTGAGGGTAGGAGGGATCGGGAGATCGACAGGCGGATTGGTTCGGCGTCTGCAGTGATGCGGACGCTGAGCCGATCTGTCGTGGGGAAGAGGGAGCTGAGCCAGAAAGCCAGGCTCTCGATTTACCGGTCGATCTACGTCCCAATCCTCACCTATGGTCATGAGCTTTGGGTAATGACCGAAAGAACGAGATCGCGGATACAAACGGCCGAAATGAGTTTCCTCCGTAGGGTGGCCGGGCTCAGCCTTAGAGATAGGGTGAGGAGCTCGGACATTCGGGAGGGACTCGGAGTAGAACCGCTGCTCCTCCGGATCGAAAGGAGCCAGTTGAGGTGGTTTGGGCATCTGGTCAGGATGCCTCCTGGACGCCTCCCTGGGGAGGTGTTTCGGGCATGTCCTGCCGGCAGAAGGCCCCCGGGTCGACCCAGGACACGTTGGAGAAGTTACATCTCCAATCTGGTCCGGGAACGCCTTGGGGTCCTGCCGGAGGAGCTGGTGGACAAGGCCGGGGAGAGGACGGCCTGGAGCTCCCTAGTTGGGATGCTGCCCCCGCGACCCGGACCCGGATAAGCGGAGGAAGACGAGAGACGAGACGAGGCACCTCGGAAAATTTCTAACCACGCGGACGGTCGGACGCGGAAAAACATGGCGGACCGGCACGGCAGAGGTTCGTAAATACAGACATTTGTATGATTCAGCTCTCAGAGATCACCGTGATCAACATGTTGTTAATAATTCTTGGAGAGAAATAGCTCGCACTGTCGGAAAAGACGAGGACGCTGTTAAAAATGCTGAAATGCCATGTTGTAAACAGTAATTTCTACTTCTACTATGGTGTAGTGTTGGATGCATGCCGTAAAGCTCCATGCTGCCCCCTACAGTTTGGGAGAATATTGGCTCACCGCAGAGACAAGCCGCACAAACCATAAACGCTGCAAGTTGTGAAGCACGTTCCAGCCGCGAGCCGCATCACCGCGCGGAAAGTGAATGCGTCAAGCATAAACCAAGCTTAAGGGGGCTTGAGTGGTCACTCGCTGTATCCAGAGAGGATTTGTCACAACCATCAGAGGGTTAAAAGAAGTTACTGACCTCACTGACAATGTGACGGTACAAAAACCCTTTTCATGTAAAGTCCAACTTCCTGTGAGACGAGTAAAATCTGAACGGTGCCTCTGCTTAGGGCTAAAATCACCCCGACCCTAACTCCTGACCTGATGTATGATGTGCACGTCGACGCCAAAGCTGCTGGGCATGACAAAATCCTGGCAGAATGACAACCGAGACAGTTATGAGGACCCCAGGACGCATTTGGCTTCCTGCAGCACAAACATCAAGTAAAATCTCACGTATCTGGTTCTGCACAACACGCTTCTGCTAATCTGGTCGGAATGAACTTTTGGACCACTTCCCAGTAAGCGGGTTCTGATTTCGTGTCTCGCTCACCACACCTGGCTGTCTTAATGCGCTGTTCTGTTTGTGGAGCTTGTGTAATTTCAACTCCAGCGGAGACGAGACAACGGGGGACAGGGTGGTACCTGGACACGCTCCAGTCAGCATGGGGTGAGCACAATAAAAGCACCTCATCATTTCATGCTGGAATGTTTGCTAGAAGAAAAACAGTCAACAAAGGCTGATGTGTGACATGAAACATCCCTGCAGCGGTCTCAGGGGACAGATGGAAACACACAAACACATCTTGTCCTACAGATGGACAACTCAGAGGAGGAATTTCTCCCACAGGCATGAGAATGACCCGTCCAAGATAAAAACACATGGGAATGGTTCTTTGGCACCTCGGTGAGAGCTGGAGCTGCCTACACGCGTGCGTGCGTGCGTGTGTGTGTGTGTGTGTGTGTGTGTGTGTGTGTGTGTGTGTGTGTGTGTGTGTGTGTGTGTGTGTGTGTGTGTGTGTGTGTGTGTGTGTGTGTGTGTGTGTGTGGGATCTGGGTAAAAGATTTCACATAAATCACCAACCAGCGCGGGTTCGGCCACCGACCAGAACGGACCAACTATTCTCCACGTTTTGTTTCCCTCCCACCCAGAAACGCGAGTTCAGAGCTGAGCGCTCCCCCGGCTACACCTGCCAGGTGAACACACCACCCCTCATGACATCATACAAATGAGAGGGTCTTGTTTTGGAGCAGAGGGTCAAACTCTGACAGTGACAGCCACAACAGAAAAACGCCCGTTAAATCCCAGTTCCTCCTTCAAAACAAACCAAACCAGCTGGTTTGTAGTCAGGTGTCTCCCCCTCATTAGAAAATGAGTTACCGTTACCTGTTTGGACGGCAGAAAATCAGCAGAACAGGCTAAATGACCTGAAAACAAAAAACTGTAGGAAAATTTGACAAACAAAAGCCTACATCTCTGTAAAGCTTCCAGTCCTAAAACCAGGCAGAGCAACCACCAGTGAGCCAGCTGCTGGCGTCACCACGCTCCGGAGAAAATGCTGAAGTGAAGCTGCTGAAAACAAAAGGAGGTTATGGCTGATTACTGAGATTACTGATCAAACAAACCTCTCAGAGCACTCCCGCCCAGCCCCGGTCCAAGAGTCCAACAATCAGCAAGAAAGAAAACTTATTTCCTCTTCTGCTTCACTTGAGTTCAAACACAGAGAAAATCTGCTGTCCCGTTTAAAGTCCCCTCCAGAAGATTCAGAAAGGGTAAAAAGATGTTCAGGATTTCCTTCTCTGTCTTTGTCTCCTGCTTCTGTCTGACCTGTTTACCCCTCACAGTCAGTGAAGTGTGTGTGTAAGTGTGTGTGTGAGTCCTGAGTACAGAGAAATGAAACACAGTGAGATTGAGTGAATATGACTGAGAGAGCTGCGACTTAATCCCTCCTCTAGCTCGCTCACTCACACACACACACACACACACACACACACACACACACACACACACACACACACACACACACACACACACACACACACACACACACACACACACACACACACACACACACACACACACACTTGTCCAGGTGAGTTCCTGACGGAGAGGGTGCACTCCCACCCCTTCCCCACCCTGTTGGGAGTTACACCTCCATGTGTCGGCCCCCTCCCTGCTGCATTCCACCCCATCAGGGGCTCACCTGTGTGGGCTTGAGATTCTGGAGCGCGGCCCCTCCCTTGGCAGCCTCCTCCCAGTCTCCTGGGAGTGGCGCCTATACAAGAACTCTGCCTGCAGGCTGTGAGAAACAGCTTTGTGACTGGTGTTTACTCAACCATGTTCTCATGCTAGCGGGTACATTTTCTACTTGGCAAATATTTCATACGAGCATTATCATGGCCACAATCTTTGTTTTCCCTTTGCAGCGTGCAGAAAGACCTCCTGGTTTGGTAAAGGAGATTGTCAGTAGAAGAAGAAGAAAATATCATTTCTATAGCGCCTCTCAAGATAAAAACTATGAGGCGCTTCACAAAAACAAAAAAATTAAAAATATAAAAAAGAATTTAGAAAATGTTTAAAATATATTTAAAATGGGCAAAAATAGGCAATTGTAATTAAAAAAATGTTAAGAAAGAGAGAGAGAGAATAGGAAAGAGGGAAATCAGTGGATCCTGAGGAAGGTGGAATAGGTAGGGAGAGCAGAATAAAGAGAGAGGGGTGAAGAAGGTCATACAAAAGCCAGCTTGAACAAGTGAGTCTTCAGCTGCTTTTTAAAGGAGACCACTGAGTCCACTGATCTCAGGCTCAGGGGGAGAGAGGTCCAGAGTCTGGGGGCCACAGCAGCAGATGATCTGTCACCTTTGGTCTTTAGCCGCACTGGACCCTCTTCAGTTTGCCTATAGGACAAACAGAGCCACAGAGGATGCCATCGCCCTAGCAACACATACCACCCTCACTCACCTGGAGAAAGGGAATACATATGCAAGAATGCTCTTCATCGACTACAGCTCGGCATTTAACACCATTATACCCTCAAAACTTTCCACGAAGCTTGTCGACCTTGGCCTGGGAACACCGATCTGCAGATGGATTCTAAACTTCCTTACAAACAGGCCCCAGGTGGTGAGAGTGGGTAAACACACTTCCTCATCACTCATCCTAAACACAGGTACGCCCCAGGGTTGTGCTTAGCCCCCTCCTATATTCCCTGTTCACACACGACTGTGTTGCAAAACATGAGTCCAACATCATCATCAAGTTTGCGGATGATACGACCATCATAGGCCTCATCACAGGGAATGATGAGACGGCCTATAGAGAGGAGGTGACGGCACTGTACGAGTGGTGCCTGGATAATAACCTGTCTCTCAACATCAGCAAAACCAAAGAAATGATAGTGGACTACCGGAAACGACCAGTCAGGGAACACCAACCCATCCACATCAACGGGGTCGAGGTCGAAAGGGTCAGCAGCTTCAAGTTCCTTGGAGTCAACATCACTGAGGACTTCTCCTGGACCCTCCACACAGACGCTGTTATCAAGAAAGCTCGCCAGCGGCTTTACTTCCTGAGGAGACTAAGGAAGTTTGGCATGAACACGAGTATCATATCAAAGTTCTACAGGTGTGCTATTGAGAGCTTGCTGTCGAGCTGCATCACAGTTTGGTATGGAAGCTGCTCTGCCAGCAGCCGTAAATCACTACAGAGGGTGGTGAAAGCAGCAGAGCACATCACTGGCACAAGGCTTCCTGCCATTCAGGACATTTATCTCCAGCGATGCCTCCGGAAAGCACACAGCATCATCAAGGACCACAGCCACCCAGCGCATCAGCTGTTCTCCTCGTTACCACCTGGCAGGCGTTACAGGAGTCTGCCTGCTCGGACTACGAGACTTAAAAACAGTTTCTACCACCAAGCCATACGACACCTCAACCATTACACTTAAACACACACAACACAGGATACAGATGTTACCCTGCAGCTCCACAAGTAAAATTTAACCTGCACTGGTTACTTCATTTTAATGCTACTACTCACTTTTTCTTTAGATATATTTATATTTAGTCATCTATACTTACTTATCTATTTAGTAAGCTTTTACTTTTAGCATGACTCTCTAATATTTTGCTTTTACTGTATTATACCTTGTTCTTTTTTTCTATTGTATTATGCTGCTGAGAGACCGCTGCTCGTCAAACACATTTCATTGCAATGTTGACCCTGTGCTAACTTGCATATGACAAATAAACTAAACTAAACTAAACTAAACTAAACTAAACTAAACTAGCCTGGTGCTGCACAACCAGTAGGCTTTGGTCACTGACCCTCAGGGACCTGCTGGGGGTGTAGGGACTAAGAAGATCACCAATGTAAGATGGTGCTTGTCCATGTAAGGCCCTATAGACCAGAACCAGGATCTTGAAATGAACCCTGAAGTTGACTGGCAGCCAGTGAAGCTGGAGGAGAAGCGGGGTGATGTGGGTGTGTTTGGAGGACTTGGTCAGAAGCCGAGCACAGGCATTCTGAACCACCTGTAGATGGTTCAGGGAGGTTCTGCTCAGACACGTGAAGAGAGAGTTACAGTAGTCTAAGCGTGAGGAGATGAAGGTGTGGAGAACTGTCTCAAGTTCAGAGCGGGACAGAATGGGACTCAGCTTAGCAATGTTCCTGAGATGGAAGAAGGAAGAACCAACAAGAGAACTGACATGAGAATCCAGGGTGAGAGCTGGGTCAAAGGCCACGCCAAGATTCCTGACGGAAGGCTTGGTGTGAGAAGCAAGCTGACCAAGAGGGGACTCTGACTTTGGGAACCAGCTTGTCTGGGGCACAGATGAGGATCTCAGTCTTATCTTCATTCAGCTGAAGAAAGCTCCCACCATCCAGGTTTTGATAAGGGTAAAGGAGGGTACGAGCATTCCTGTACCAGCAGGCCCACATGGCACAGTGACACTGGATCCTATGTTTAATTGTGCTGCAGCAGCAGCTCACCAGGGGCTCGCACAGGCTGAACGTAGTTTCCAGCTCTGGTGGGAGGAAAGTTTACCACAACAACCCAGAACAGCTTCAGTAGTAGGTCCCAAGCTCTAACATGACACACACTGAGAACAAAGTGCAACAAGAGCTATGCCTAGAAGAACTTTTGAGATCAACTGAATTGATAACACTTTTTTGTCTGTTAGTAAAATGACTCATGAACCACTGGACTGCTTTTAACTCAACTAAAAATTTTACATCTACAACTGATGACATTTCAGATTTATTCCAATTCAAGTCAGCCACCACAGCTAACTGACTTTAGTAAACATGGTGACAGGTTTTATGTTTCATGTGTTTGTACCATGGACAAATAATAATCCTGCACATAGCATCACCCATTGCTCTCACAAAGTCTAATTACCAGCTCAGTGGCCTAGTGGTAGAGTGTCCGCCCAGAGACTGGGAGATCAGGGTTCGATTCCTGGTCGGGTCATACCAGCAACTTAGAAAAAATGGGACCCAATGCCTCGCTGCTTGACACTCAGCATTAAGGGGTTGGATTGGGGGGTTAAACCACCAAATGGTTCCCGAGCGCGGCTGTGTCTGCGGCTCACTGCTCCCCCAGGGGATGGGTCAAATGCGGAGAACAAATTTCGCACACACACCAGTGTTTGTGACAACTAGTGGGACTTTAACTTTAATTGAAGCCAAATGGGTGGCTCCCATCACCGCCATCTTGGCTGTGCTACATGTCTCGTCACGCCCAGACAATCCAAAAATGGGAAAAAAGGTGGAGCTGAGAGTAGGGCTGTGAGAGTGGGAGCAAATGATTCACACCCAAAAACACTGAACCAAAGTAGCTAGGAGCTAACTGTGCTAAACCCCAAAGCTAAAAGAGCTAGGAGCTAATAATAACTGTTAAAATATAACCACAGCCTCAGTCTGCTGCAATCTGAGACAAGGTGAATTCAGTCAGCAAATTAAAGTACAGAAACATAATTTTACGTACTGATAATGATGCAGAGACTTCTTGGATGATCTCTTGCACTCAACACCACAGCTTGCAATCTTTGTCCAAATAAATCATGATCCAAACACAGAGGTCACAGCTAAAGTTCAGAGAGTCAAAATGGCCAAACGTCCATTAACGTTGAGTCCGAGGCTGAGGTATTCCCCGGAGCTAGCCACTAGCGCTAGCTCTGATGTAGCTCTGACGCACATGCTACCTGTCAATCAAATGTAATTATTCATATTTTCAAGCATTTAATTACACCTGTATGGAAGAGTTACAAAAACATTTATCCCCCTTCAAAGTTGTCATGACTGTAAACTAGAACTTAAAATGTTTTTTGAACCAGGCTGTAAACACGTTTATGTGAAGTTGGCACCAGGGGGTCAGTGAGGATCTGCTCACTTCTGGTGCCAGTCCCTAGCAGATGAGAGTGGAACTGCCGTTTTTGTCAATTCCGTGTTGAATTCACAGTTTTCAATTAAATTACTGCCCCTCGGTTTGTACCAAGGGGCAAACTCGGCCTGCCAAAAGTAAAGCCAACACGAAAGTCACAAAAATTGCAGTTCCCCTGTCATCCACTAGGGGCTGGCACCAGAAAACAGAACATTCCCATAGGGAGCCTAGGGGTGCTTCTCAATGTCAAGGCGCCTGGCCTCACAAGGTGATGTCTTGCGAGGGCAGGCGCCTTGCTTACGAGGACACTGTCCATCCTTGGTCAAAGAAAACGGTTAAATGGAACAGACTTGCACAGCATCACGTGACACAGGAAATAACGTTTTATTTTATATGTATGAGTTTCAATATATTTTTGTTTTTATGTTTTTATTTATTTAGCAGACCCTTTTATCCAAAGCGACTTAAAATTTATATATATATACAATATAAACCTTTTAATTTTAAATTGTGTATATAAATATTTAAGCGAGTTACTACTTGCCACCGAATGTGCAATTACCTAGCAACTAACCATAGCCAACTTCTTTGGATATAAAAAAAACGTTTCGGATATCAACCTGATAGCTACAATTAGTTGACTTTCATTTAAACTTGAAATTTGCCCCCGAAGTAGCTGCCGGCTTCTGATCCTCCATCCTTTTAAAAATACCGCGCTGTATTCTGGGAATTTTTTTTTACCAAGGCTAGACTACAAGACCTCCCGTGTATCCTTGGTCAGCTAGCTAAACGGCTAGCAAATGAACAGATGCCTTGGTAGAACAAGAACATTGGAACACGTCTTGGCAGTTCCTGATGCCGTATCTCCTAGGCAACCGGGGCGGGGCCAAGACATCAAGGCAAGGTTCCTTAAGTCACACCCATCAATGGACCTTGGATCCTTGGAAACAAGACAAAATGAATGCAAGTCAATGGAGCTATAAAGGCTATTTTCTAACCTTGTTTGATAAGTGCCATGGATTTCACATGATGTCTGTGAATTTTAAAGACACACTTCGATGCCAAGAAAGCACTTATTTTAGAATGGTAGCAAAAGTTATTTTAGGTTTTGTGTGAAAATACGTGTAGGATTGCAGATGTTCGTCTCACCATATTGTTGTCATTGAACCAGACACGAAGAAGAGGTTAGTTTAGTGAGCTTCAAATCCTTCCAGAATGGAGCATTAGACGTGGGGAAAACCACTATAAATCTGGCCATGTGGTAAGTAGCAGCTACACGGGTGAGAAGAGATTCTGCGCTGATGTCATAAATGCCACAGATTTGTAGTCATTTTATTTACGAATTTTAAAAGCTAACAAATCTCAACGTTCGTGACAGACGTAGTCCAAACTCACGTAATATATTTTTTATTTGAATTGAAGTACAACATATGTGTGATTCAGGGCGTGAGGCAAAGCGGAGTAGAAAATAGTTTTTAAAGTCGCGTTCACTTGCTTTCATTTTTGCGTTGTTCCGGGACCCACGAGCCGAAGACTTAGGCTTCCTATCGACTCTCATGTTTAAAATGCCAACTTCACAGCAGAAACCGCTCATTGGGCGTCCACTCAGCTCTTCAGAGACCTACGGGTGACGGCAGAGTCTTCAGTCAGCTCACAAGGAGCATGGCCCGTCATGATCCTTTAGTGTCATTGAGCAGTGTATACGTGTTGTCTGTTGGCGCTGCTCTGAGCCTTCAGTACAACAGGACTGTAGTCAGAACCGAATGAAGAACTTCAGCATTTTGATTCCAAACATTTGATAAAATGCTACGTTATATCATTTATATTTGGGATGTTGATATGTATAAATGTCCAAAGTGTGTAATCCTCCAAACTCATCTAGAGTTCCTAAACCTTTTGAAGCAGTGTGTGTTTATGTCAGAGCAGACCTTGTTCATCTCTGCTCCGCTCTACTGTACATACCACCATGGGCAGCCCTGCTCCTAGCAACCAGATCTGGGTCCACACAATGGATCTCTCTGTAGGAGAACAAAACTTGTTTTAGACCAACGCCTCCCTCCTGTCTGAGGAGCTGTGCTGAGTGACACAGGACTGGCTTTCTGACCAACCAGTTAAAGGAGGAGCTGGGAGACTGGTCCACCCACCATCAGCTCTCTCGTTTCAATGAAGGGTTTGTGTGGGGAAAATAAAGTTCTGCAGCTGAAGACATTAAACATATTCATGCAAACAATAGAGCCAAATAGTTTCCACATCTGTTTATGTCTCAATCCTCAGATTGGATTTCTTAATCTGGATTTAAAACAGGGTTGGTTGGAACTGTATTTGTTCAACCAAAAATAACGCTGATAGCAGTCTTAATGCATGTTCATGGTACATAAGCAACTCAGTCACAGGCCTTATAAATTACTTTAAAAAATCTGAATTGAAACTATACTTACATTGACTGAGACGCGGTCGTGTTGGACGAGACTCATCAGCTGCAGACCCATTCAGGCTGCTGGGAGACAAGAGGACAAGCAGCAGTTTTAGGTTTCACACAGAGAATGTCTCCACCTTCTTCTCCCTGATAAACACCAGTCTGGGTCAGATCTACCCACCCCTTACCAGGCAGAAGCAGACACTCCAGAGATCAGCCTCTACTACTGCAGTGATTTAATCCAGTCTATCCATCAAAGGGACTCTAAGACGTTAGATAAGGGTTCTCTTCACCCCACTTAGTTTTGCGTCTGTTGCATGTTCTCTAAACACAAGAGTGTTAAACAACCACGACCTTGACTGAGGTAAACGCAGTGCAGGTAAGCAGTTTATTTACTCTGCAGAGTGAATCAAAAGGTAACCTCACCTGTGCAAAACAAATTGACTGATGATGTCTGATAGAGCTTCAATATCAGGTTTAGTCAGAACTGCATTCCAGGCTCTGCAGATACACGTTATAATACAAAGAGACCATGGCTGTTTCAATCAAACCAAACTGATGACTGCCATTGCAGCTCGTGGAAATATACGGATTAGATTCAACAAAGAGGCGTAAAGTATAATAATTCCGATGTTCCAACTGATGGTTGGGTTTCTGGTCTGGGTCAAGGACCAGCTCTTTACCTTTGCTATCTGAGTGTTTGCCCAGCCAGTCTCTAAGTTTTGTAGACTTGAAGATACAACCGTTGATCTTGTGGGGATCATCACTGTCTCTACAAGAACGGTTTAATCCCAGTGCAACCACATGGCTGATTTGGGTCTGATCAAAACAAGACCTTCAACGGACAATCAGATGATTTGCAGCCAAGTGTGAAGCAGCTGTGATGAAGACCCCCAAGCTCCTAGGTCACGCTCCTTAACCGGAAAAGTAAGAACAGCCAACTCCAGGCTGAGAATGAGCCACTGCTCTTGGTGTGTGTCTTCGTATCCAAGCATCACGGTGAGAGCAGAAAGAAGCTGGAGCTTGATGGAAGGATTGGGGCTTCATCTGCAGCAACACGAACACTGTACAAGTCTGTTGTGATGAAAAGGCACAAATGTTGATTTATCAGTCTGTCAACGTTCCAACCATTACCTTTGGTGGTGAGCTGTATGAACAAGACTGGGAATATGAGAAGCTTCCTGGCTGAGTCCAAATTCAGGGGCTGCATGCTTCCAAGGCTGCATTTGAAGGTTGATTACGTCACAGCAAAGCAACAAGATTGTTCAAATTCCAGGGTTCCTGGCCCACAAATGTGTCCTTAGACAGGAGACAGGATGCGATGCGTCCTCCGGGACCACCGCCGAGACAGGATGCGATGCGTCCTCCAGGACCACCGCCGAGACAGGATGCGATGCGTCCTCCGGGACCACCGCCGAGACAGGATGCGATGCGTCCTCCGGGACCACCGCCGAGACAGGATGCGATGCGTCCTCCGGGACCACCGCCGGAACAGGAAGCGATGCGTCCTCCGGAGCCACCGTCAAAGCAGGATGCGGTGCGCCCTCCGGGACCACCGCCGAGACAGGATGCGATGCGTCCTCCAGGACCACCGCCGAGACAGGATGCGATGCGTCCTCCGGGACCACCGCCGGAACAGGAAGCGATGCATCCTCCGGAGCCACCGTCAAAGCAGGATGCGGTGCGCCCTCCGGGACCACCGCCTGGGTACAATGGCTGCGGTGTCGTCGACGTGGGGGCTTTCGGCTCATCGGAGGTGAGAAGACGATGCCGGCTGAAACAGAGGAGGAGGATTGGCAGCCCACCGGAGAGGATGCGGCCGCAATCTCTGGAACAGGTGGAGGTGTGGAGATGGTGCTGGCAGAAACAGAAGATGGGGAGGAATCACAACCCACCAGGAATGATGAGGCAGCATTGTCGGAACAAGGTGAGGGTGTGGTGGTTTGGCCCATCAGAGGTGCTGAGACGGCGCCAACCGGTTCAGGGGAGAAGGAGATGAAGCCGGTTCTGACAGATTGTACAGGAGCAGGACGGGAGTGGAGTTTTGGAGCAGATGGAGGAGATATGGAGGAGGAGGTGGCGCTGATTGGACCAGGCGAAGGTGTGGAGGTTTGGTACAGCGGAGTAATGGGGATGCTGATGGCTGGCGGTGCTATGGGGCCGAAGTTTGCCAGCAGCTCCTTGACGAACGGCCAAAACGACACCTCTTCGATGGGGTGGTAGTCGAAATAACGGGTGGTCCACCACATGACTTCGCCTCCCAGGCAGAGCACCAGGAAGGAGACCTTATTGAACTCTGAAGAGTTCAAGTCCAAGCAGCTGACAACATCTTGAATAAATGTCCAACATTTCTCTGGCTCACCATAATAGCGGTACATCTGGGTAATCCGCTGGGTCCTGGGTGGTCGGTCCATTCAGTCAGGTTCTGAAGTAAGGGGGAGTTTAGGACCCAATATGCAGATGACCCCAGATGACACGAGGCAGGAGCGTTTAAAATTAAATCCTTTATTGAGGAAGATGCGCCCAAAAAAATCCCAAAGGGGCAGGAAACCAAAAATCAAAAGTCCAGGAACTCAGGACACTGAAAGCTCACCAAGAGCACCAAAACCTGGAGACGTAAAGCTCAACATAGAGCACGAACAAACGCTGACAATAATACAACAATGGACCGACAAGACACTGAGACAAGACAGGGCTTAAATAAACTGGGGCATGATGGGAGGCAGATGAGCTGCAGGTGTGTGGGGAGAGGACCAGGTGAAAGCAATACTTAATCAGGGAGGGAACTCACATGACCTAAGAAAAAACCTAAAAACAAGAAAAGCACCACATAACTAATATTCTAAAGGGAAGGAGAACTACAAAGACTGGTGGGACAAAACATATAAAAGAGACTAATAAAATGAAAAGCTGAAACTATAAACACTGCAGAGGGATGACTGGCTGCAGAGGGGTGACTGGAGAAGACTACAGGAACACAGGACCTGAGAGATATATTTGGAAGGCTGAAGACCAGGGGACAAATGAGGAACACAAAGAGACACATAAATGAGATGCAGACAAAGGACACATGAGGGCGCTATGAAACACAAAAGGAGAACCTGGAGTGGGAACTGGAGGGGCTGGGGAACAAAGGGACAAAGAACATGTCAGTAGCCCCCCCCCCCCCCCCCAAAAAAGGGCGGATACCAGACACACAAAACCAGAACAAGACAAAACCACAAACAAAAGACAAAGACAAAACAGGACACGAGAGACCACAGGGCGGGAGAGGAGGGACCAAACAAAAAACAACCCACAAGGGCGGGCGAGGACGGACCAGGGACCAGGGGACTCTGGGGGGCCGGCGACGGGGAACCAGGAGGCGGGACCAGGGGATTCTGGGGGGCCGGCGACGGGGAACCAGGAGGCGGGACCAGGGAAGTCTTGGGGGCCGTCAACGGGGAACCAGGAGGCGGGAACAGGAAACCCTGGGGATTGGGGGCTTTGGAGGAGGATGATGAGGAAGGGACTTCAGCGGACGAGGAGGGTCTCTGGAGACAGGGACTGAGAACGGAACTCTGGAGACAGGGACTGAGACTGGAACACTTGAGGGGACTGGAACACTTGAGGGGACTGGAACACTTGGGACGTGGAACACTTGGGACGTGGAACACTTGCGGGGAGACTTGGGACTGGAACACTTGGGACGTGGAACTATGTGGGAAACTTGGGACTGGAACATGACTGGAACATGACATCAGTAGGAATTCCAAATGAGCTACGAATAATGCAAATGAAATGAATGCGTGCAAGAAGAATAACAGAAACTGTGAAAATCCCAAAAGCAGCAGGAATAGTTTACTGGTTTTGTTGGGAGCAGTAATGGTTGTAGTCAAGCAGCTGCTGGAAGGAGAGGCCTATGATAGGATGCAGCAGTCCGCCACTGAAGGAGCTCTCCAGCCCCACAACAACTTCATGCATGTTGGGAGTAACGTGGTACAAAAGTAATTAATTACTGTAATGCATTGCTTTTTGCAGTAATTTGGTAATGTAAGGCATTCCAGGGAAAGAAAATGGTAATATTTACTCGGTACAATTGTCAGTAACGCGTAATTACAATACATTTTTAAACCCAGAATCAAGATGTGGGTTTCCTAAAAATTCTAATTGCGGGAAGCCTGAAAAAAGATCCAGTATCCACATATATGACGTCATTTATGGACTCAGCTTTGCGGGCATTCTATGAGCAGAGAGGACGCAGTGGTGATGGCTCAAATACTCCAGCTGCGTCCTGCGCGCGGCCGCTGTTATATTCACAAAATCGCTCCACCAAAACAAAGTAATTCATTTGCAATCGTTTATATCAGCCCATATTCTCTGGTACTTCATGTACTTTTCTGCTGAGTTCATAATCTGTGCCCCGGTGATTTCAACTCATTGCTGCTGGAGCGCAGCGCATATCAAGCTTTTTTTTTGGTGTGTGTTCGGTAGATCCCTTTGGCTGATTAGTTAGAAAGTAGGAAATCTAGTTTACAGTTTTTCTGGAAGACGGAGAAAACATGCAGCATGCAGGGAGGTTAGAGAGAGAAAGGGCAGGAAATTATTCAAATAAAATCAAGAAAACAAAACAAAGTGCTTGAAAAGAAAAAAGTAGGCAGATTTATCCCCAATACACATTTTTACCAGTGAAAAGCAATAATATACATAAGCATTTCATATTTATACATGTGACAGAATCAGATCACCCCAGAAGTCAGTCCCACATCCAGGGCCGTATCAAGGCATTTGGGGACCAAGGCAAATATAGGCTTGGAGCCCCCACCACCTCACTCCCTGCTCAGTTAATATAAGATGGCAGCGTGCTGAGAGTACAGATTGTTGTTGCTTTTATTTAATAAACAGTCATTTTAAAGCACTGTTATTATATCTGACTGTTTTTAGCAGCAACCCTAGCTCAGACACCACATCACTTTCCACATATGTCATGAGCTCACTGAGCGTCACATGACCAGATTCATACTGAAGTTGTTTTGGTGAAAGTAACTTAAAGCAATGCAAAAGTAGTGTAATGCCTTACATTTTAAAATCAGTAATATTGTAATGTAATGAATAACTTTAAAATGAGGGTAACAAGTAATAAATAATGCATTACAGTTTTGAAGTAACATGACCAACACTGTGGGAGATGTTATTTTGTTAATTGTTGCACTCTGCTCATGAACAATGTGTTATAATAATACAAAGATTCTTGTTTTCCCAGCTGTACTGCTCTCATTTATGTGGAAGACGAGGATGAAGAAAACTTGGAAGAAACTACCTCCAGCGGTACCATGACCTCAACATTAACACAATTGGAGTCATGGTACCACAAGCTTAATATTGACGACTGATGATCATGCACAGTGGCCAAGACTTTTAACTGATGGCGTGCACAGACAAACGGTGACAAAAAGACCAGCGCAAATCTCATACATTGATTTGATATTTAGTAACTGTTTTAGTTACTATGCAGTTTGCGCGTATGTATGTTTGTTGCTATATGGGACGGTGGAGGTTGTTTTTGCATCTGTAAATATGATCATACATGCAGTATTAGATATGTGTGAGATACGTAAACAGTTTTGCATTGTGCCAAAGGTATTAGTTTCATAAAAGGTTAGTGCAATCATAAACAGTGTGTCCATGCTGTGGCTCTCTTGTGTGTGTGTGGGGGGGAGGGGGGGTCGGTATCAAGGTTTATCTTGACAGCGAGGGGAGGCCTCTAAGTCCATCTTGCCTTGCGCCCCCAAATGCCCTGAAACGGCCCTGAGTTCTGTTTAGCACCATCATGGTTGCTAGGCAACATGACATATGTAAGGGTTAGAATAATCTGAAGGCAAAATAAATGATTTATAATCACTCATCCTGTATAATCCTTAGTAGTAATAATACATTTTCATAAACTATATTTATAGTTTTGGTGCCCTGGTGTGCCCAAAGTACTTATTTACATCAAACGAATATTAAAGGTTCAATAACATTGATAATCCATATTTTATGGTGTAAGAATTTAATTTAAATCCATTTAATGAACCATAAGATTCCATAGTAAATATGAAATCAATCTTATGGATCTTTGGGTACTTTTAACCAGAAGATTGGAACTTTTTATTGCAGGGATTATGTAACTACTTCGTATTAACTCAGAGACAAGAGAAGAGAGAGTCACCTTTAAAACGTTTAAGAAGATTTATTTCTAAACAATTTTTACAAGACTAGCTCTAAATTCTAAGTGAATGAATGGATCTTGGTGTGACTGAGACGTGAGATTAACGGTGTATGTGTGAGTGATGTTGTCATCAGAGCTCTCGTATCCGGAGAAGCAAGTCGGAATGATGTTGTGATGTTTTGCTCTTAAGCTATGACTGGAGTTTCATAAACACGAGACGCCATTTTGTCATTCCACACATACCCTTAGAATGAGACCTCCGTACAGATCCAGACTGCCAGGTCCTCGGACCCCCCTTCGGTACCGGAGCCGATGAAACAGTACGACAGACTAGTTTTTGGATTGTCTCCAGGTAAAAAAGCGACAGGACAGATGGACCCCCCTTAGGTCAGTGAGTTCAGCTTTTATTCTGAAAGGAACCGTTGCTTGGTTGGTAAAATGCAACAGATTTTATCCAGCTTGTTGGTTCTTTGCTTAAAAAGGAAGTCCGGGTGGCCGGTCCGATACTTCTCTTAGAATGCGGTGAACTGACCTAAGATGGTGTGGGGACTGGTTTTATTAATCTGGATGTTTTGATTTACGGTCGAATCAAAGTTGGACAGATTTATAAAGACCACAGAGACTATGCCACGCTTCAGAAAGGAAGGTTCCGATTGGATGAGTAAAAGCAATGTGTCATGCGTTTACATTAGGTCTATCCAGATGTCTAGTGCAGCTAAAGTCATATTACTTATTATAACTTACTAATCATAACATTGTCATTTCACAGATTGGTTCACATTTTATTATTGACTAACACTTTGTTTGATTAGCTTATTAAAAATAGAGTTCTTTGATTTATTAAAAAGAAAGAGTCCTTTTTCTTCATTCTTCTCTTGAGCTGGAAAGGAAAACAGTTTAGAAGCAGATGCACGAGACCTTGAGCAACATCTCATGCAGATTAGTTCTTGCTGAGGAGAGAGGGGGGGGGGGATGACTTTTAGGTGGAAAACAGTCATTTTATTCCGTTACAGTGGAATATCATATCTTATTGAATACCTTATTTGACGATTTATTGAAAGTAACCACTAAGAAAATGTTACGATTTCAATGATCAACCAAAAAAGAAAAAGTAATTATCAAGTCAATTCATGACATTAAAGCAATCTTTAGTCATTTAGAACTTTTAGGACACAAATACTTCAGATTAGGAACTTTAGTTTTCATTTATGCAATAAGAAACCACTTTGTACACTTTTACGTTTAGAAGGGGACGTTTAAAGACTACCGCCAAAGAAAAGCTGTAAAATGAAAAGTATGTGCAGCTCAGAAATACAGAGATGGAATTCATCCTGGTTATTTTTCTGACTAGAGGCCTTCTGAACTCTAAAGCATCAATCTTCTGATGCTTCCTTTGACAGAAATCAGATGGGGAAAACACCAGAACATCCACCTGGAGCACAGATGCTTTCCTCCAAGAGGTATAGCTGAAAGTGTGTGTGTGAGGGAGTGAGTGATAGTGAGTGAGAGTGAGAGTGAGAGTGAGAGAGAGAGAGAGAGAGAGAGAAGAGCTGGTTCAAAAACAGTGTGGCTTTGGAGTTTCTTCCTTATTGTTATTTTAAGTCAAAAGTTGTTGTAATGTGAAGGATGTGTGTGTGTGTGTGTGGGGTGGGGGGTGGGGGGGCACATAAAGAAAAAGGCAAAATGTGACTCATTTATTCACCTTAATGTTATTACATATGTACAAGTGTAATAAAGTGACGTTGCCCATCACAAAGACGCTGCAGACAGATGTTCTCTGCAGAACTAGACGTACAAAAAGACCTGCTTTAGGTCTGAATGAGATGGCTTTCCTCGAAATCTAATGCTGCCAACACATTTATATAAAAATATGAGAATGGTTTGAATGCATTTTTCAGGAAACTGTCCTTTTGGGACGCCGTGGCGCAGAAACAACCACAGAGACAGCAGCAGTGAGAACCCCACATGGAACCAAGGTCTTTGGCCTGCAGGATCCCATCCAGTCCCAGATTAAACCAGCATGTCCGCTCTTCACTGCTTGGACTTCTTTAGGATTGTGCCCACGGCTGAAATGACTGTAGTCTTGGTGCCACTGGCTGTGGTTGTCACGGAGACAACAGCTGGAAGGGTGGCCGTGGTGGTGATGACGGTGGGCTGGGATAAGGTGACGGGGATGGCCGAGTCCCACTTGCTTTTCCTCTTCTGGGCGTCTGCTGGAGGCAAAGAGGAGGCCGATTAGGGGCTGGCTGAGGCTGTTTTACAGCTCGGATGGGAAATGTCACAAAAAGACATTAGTCTAGTTTACCAGTAGTGGTGGTGGTGCTGCTGCTGCTGGTGGAGGCGGCCGTGCTGGAGGGGTTCGCTCCCTTCTTAGTTCCTGTGACAAACTCAATCTGGAGAACACAAAACATCGGGTTACCTCCCCGCTTGTGGTCGGCTGTTCAGAGCAGCGAGACATCCGGAACAACAGCCTCAACATGACAACGCCTTTAATAGGACTCTTCTTCCTGCTGCCAAGGTTTCACAGCAGAACAGAACAAACTCAGGTAGGGTTTAAACTTGTTTCAGCTTAGGAGCGATGATGGCTGTAGATCACTAACCACACGGTTTGCAGAGGTTAGGATCTGAGAGGTTGTCTGAACTCTGCAGGTTTGATTTGTGTGTTTCTGCTGAAGAAGACTGATTGAAACCGAGGCGGTGCTGGTGGAGACTTGCCCCTGATGGAGAATCCACCTCTCTTTGTTCTAAGCCTCACCTTGGTCCGCTCCTTCTTGGCTTTCTCCAGCTTGTCCATCTCCACTTTCTGGGCTTTGGCTGGAAGAAAAAAAATGCATAATTAAAACGTGTGGAGATGCAATCACAATAAAATGTGGGAAAGGAAGAGAAACAGTCTGACCAAGGGCCTCGTAGTAGGAGTCTTCTGACCAGCTGTGAGGATCAAACATGTCTTTTGGGTAGTTTGTTCCCAACTCGTCGATTCCACAATATTGAATCAGTTTCTCGTAAATACTGAAAGAAAAAAGGATTAAATCAAATGTAAAGGGTCTGGTATGGAGTAAACGACAGCCTGGGCTGTGCTCTTCAGCCGAGCCACATACCTCGGGTTCCTGAATTCCTTCTTTTGCTGGATGTGGCTGTTTGTGTCAAAATCTCCATGGAGCTTCCTCTCATACAGTTTGTGAATCTTTTCCTGTCACAAAACAACCAGATCAATAAGCAGACGGGTCTGCTGGGGGGACGCGTCCAATCACACGGGAGCGAGACAGGAGCTGGTTTAACATCGCTGTGTGATGAGTGGTTTTAAAGGAGGAACCAGTTCATTTCTGATCATATGTGGGTATCCCTCATTGTAGTGCTGACGGGGCAACAATCAACACCACCAGTCAGTGTGTTTTACCCTCGATCTGCCATCTACACTGTGCTGAAGCTTTAAATCCCCACAAGACGACTGATAGGGGAGGAAGTGTGTATCACTCTGAAGGATAAGAGCATAATAATTAAGGTGTTTTGTTGTTTCTGATCATTTAGAGACGACATCCAGTCCCGGTGATGCCACAAGGGTCCGATGGTTTTAAAGGACATCTATTACAAAAAGAGTGAAAGTTGAGATTTTCAGATTCTGACCAGTATGTGACCTTCCCCTATGAATTAAACTCCTTCTGTTTACGTGTGACGTCTGCAACATTAACCCGGGCTATGGGCGCTGGCAAGGCTTGACTGCTAGCAACACACAGCTGAAGAGGGCTGCTGCCGGCGTCTGATTCTTACGAAATCCTTCTGAGTTAAAATCTAACGGTACACGAGCTGCTGACTCTGTGACCCAAGGGCAAGGACGTCAAGGTTGTTCTGGTGGAGGTGAATCACCGACTGTTCATCTGACAGGTGGGAGTGTCGGTTCTGCTGAGCTGTGTGTCCTGACCTGCCTCCGCTTCTTATCAGACAAACCTGAGCGGGTTTAGAAGAGCGGTGGAGGACCGAGGAGCTGCTCTAATTAGAAGGAGCGGAGTT